>NW_006408719.1:5597105-5616548 GCF_000296735.1 Chrysochloris asiatica | reverse complement strand
CTATAAACACTGGTGTGTATATATCTTCTCGTGTTGTGGCTCATTTTTCTTGTGGGTAAATACCGAGTAGAGGGATTGCTGGATCATAAGGTATTTCTATTTTCAACCTTCTGAGGAAACATCATATTGTTTTCCAGAGAGGTTGGATCATTTTTCAGTCCCACCAGCAATGCAAGAGTGTCCCAGTCTCCACATTCCCGCCAGCATTTATTGTCTTCTCCATTTTTCATCTTTGTTCTTAAGTTTTGACAACAATGATCTCATGCTATATTTTTTCTTTTGTGATTCAGTGGCTTCACGTAGCATAATATACTCCTAGTTTGTCCATGTTGTTAGGTATTTTTCAGATTCGTTATTCTTAAACATTTTGCAGGATTTCACTATGTGGCTGTACCAAAATTTGCTTAACCATTCTTCTGTTGGTCAGCGTTTAGACTATCTGTATCTTTTTTCTATTGTGAATATTAAAAAGCACTGATATGCATATACCTACTCAGGTCTTTATTTCGTGAGGATATATACTAAGTACAGGGACTGCTGGATCATATGATATTTTTATTACCTTTTTTTTTGTTCTTTTTCAGTAAGTGTCTCACTGTTTTCTAAAGTGGTTGCAGCATCTCTCAGAATACCAGCAGTATAGGAGGATCTCAATCATTCCACAACCTCATCAGCTTTCGTTTTTTTTTTATTTTTAACGTTTTATTGTGAATTATATGATAGTTTACATGGGAGAACATTAGCTTTATATTCAACCTATCATATATCATTTCATTGCCATGGTTACAATCCTTTCCATGCATCATCAATCAACCACAGGCTATACACTGCGAGCATGGCCCCCAGGAGTCAGCACACAGCCCCTCTCCCTCGCTGGGTCTAAAGTCTCCAGCCACTCCATCTCTCCACGTCATCGTCTCTGCCTCTATCTCCAGCATCATGGGTTCTCTAGGTAGGGTCCCGCTCTTCACTCTTCTCCCTTGATGGTCCCAAGGACCTCTGCTCCTAGACTACAAAGTTAATCACTCCCCTCCTTGCTACAAAACGTCTCCCTTTACATTTCCAACCCTCACAATCAGTCATGAAAACAATTATTTATTACTGTATCACAAGAGATCTATCTGCATTTCTTTTCATCAGCCCCACCTAGACAGATTAGGTAATACTCAGTGGAGATTATACTTTCCTCCATGCCCTCTGGATCTAGATTCCATCATGAAAGCTTGTAAACCAGTCATTTCTTACCTTTGAAGCTCCCCCCGCCCAATTTTGGGTAGCCAATGTCCAAGTAGCCCATCCCTGTCTACTCTGTGTATGGAGGGTGTGGGAATGATCCTTGCTGTAAAGATTTGTTCCCTCTTTTGAGCTACTGCATCTATAGGTGTAAATCAAGTTCATCAAATTATATTACATTACTCTTTTTAACTCTTCTTTCTTCTTCTAGTTGAGCTCTGATCATCCAGTCATTGAAGCCAGGTCAAGGAGGCATTATCTGCAAGTGAGGGTGTTCTTGTTCAAATGCTCTCTGTTCTTCTCATCTTCTCTACACTCTTGTCCTCTGTGGTTATGTCGCTGACTCTGGACCCATGAGTCCCCAGGTTTTGACACACTGCTGGCTAAGATCAATGTGGGGGAACATGAAGAGGAATACCTTGAGGATAATTGGAATTCCAGAACAAGAGATATTGCAGATGACCACAAAGGAGATAGTTGCAGAGATACTGGAAGAAAATGTCCCTAACATCCTGAAAACAAAAGGTAAGCATTCAGGAAGCTCAATGAACCCAAGGAAAGATAGACTCCAAAAGAAAATCAACAGGACATATCATAATCAAGATCTCCATATCAAAGACAAGGAGAGAATCCTGAAAGAAGCTAAGGAAAAGAGAAGTGTTACTTAGAAAGGCAAGCAAATAAAATTAAGCTCTAATCTTTCAGTAGATATAATGCTAACAAGAAGGCAATGGGGAGACATACATAAAACCCAGGGGGAAAAACAACAACAACAAACAGAAAACAAACATACAAACAAAATGTCAACAAAGAATCATTTTCCCATCACAAACTTGCAGGTAGTTTGTACTAACCTCGATGGCTTGATGATCAGAAATCTACTAGAGGAATATTAAAAAAAAAAGAAAAAGGAAACGAGTGTAAACTGCTACAGTTTGTTGAAGTTGACCTATTCTTATGGATGTAGTAAATTTAAAAAGTCCAATTGAGAGAACAGTAGTCTTCATATCAAATATCAATGGGCAAACCTAACAACGCAAAGGAGGGAAAAGACACAAATAACACACATAAGAAATCTCATGGGTGATGTCACAACAGAACAATTTGAAATGAAAATGATAATAACACAGTACTATAAAGTGTTGTACTCCAACTAATTTGGAAATGCAGATCTGTGCATTTTTAGAAAAACACAAGCTACATAAACTTATACAGAGTGAAGGTGAAACTTGAACAGACTTATAAGAAACAAAGAAATTGATTAGGTCATCACACAACAACCACCCAAAAAAAGTCCTTATCCAGATGGCTTAATTGTGAGTTTTCCCAAACATTTAGGCAAGAGCTGTCATCAGTGCTGCACAAATTATTCCAAAATATAGGCAAGGATGGAAAATGTCTTAATGTATTCTATGAAGCAAGCATAATGCTTACTAAAACCAGGGAAGGACATCATTAAGAAAGAAAATTATAGATCAACATTCCTCATGAACATAGATGCAAACATTTTCAACAAATTCTAAGCCAACAGAATTCAACAACACATCAAAAAAAAAAAAAAAAAATCATCATGAGCAAGTGGGATTCACCTCAGGGATGCAAGGAGGGTAAAACAATCAATGTAATCCACCATATAAATAAAAAATAATAATAAAAGGAAAAGAACCATATGATCATATTGATTGATGTAGAAAAGACATTTGACAAAAAGAACTTCCATTCCTGATAAATACAATGAAAAAAGTAGGAATTGAAGGGAATTGTCTCACCATAATTAAAAGGATATATACAGGCATCTGCCCATGTCTACTGGGTCGGACACTCAATTTTGCAAAATCGAATAAAGAAGACTTCACTCTCACTAAAATGCTTACAGATTGGATTACTTGAGCATTTATCAGTATGGACAACATTTTTCACAAGTCTGGGATCCTGTTGGGGATTTTCTTCCCACTTGTAAACAACAGCCCTAGTCCAAAGTAGTTGCGTCCCTCTTTGGTTTTGATGTCCTACTCCACAAGGGTGATCCCTTCCAGTGAAAGCCAGAAAAAACTGAGACTATTAAAAGATGATCAGAATCAGTGAAAGAGACATGAAGGATGGCAACCAAGTAATCTTATGCATGAGCCAGGGAGGGAAAATTGGACTGTAAGCACTCCCCTGGTGGTTGGGCAATTTCGGTGTCAGTGTGTGACTGAGACACATCTTCGATGTGGAATGAGTATAGAGACCCAATCCGGTCAGAGACAGGTACCCGAATCTGGGAAAATATTTGAGGGTTGAGCACTCAGGGGAACTCAAACCCAAGACCAAAAGAAAATGGGGAACGGAATCGTAGGTCTAGAGAAGAAAAGAGCAGGAGAGACTCCCACAAACATTACTTCTGACAGTACATCGGAGAAAATGTTGAGGTTTTAGGACGACAGTCCCCAAACCCTGGAAAAAGTCAGGGTGTATTAATAAACTTCCAGGAAATAAGGGAGTTGATTGACCAGGGAATCAGGATCTAATCTGGTTAGTATGGGGTAGTGGAATGGAGTAACAAATCCACTGATGAAATCTTAAGAGAATCTCAGACAGTTTTTGAAGAGAGAAGTAGGAGCAAAAGCAGAAAGCCAGAATATTGGTGGCTACTCTGGTAGTGTAGTGGTTACACGTCAGGGTGCCAACCTCAAGGTCAGCAGTTCAAAACTACCAGCTGTTTCATGGGAGTAAGATAAGGCTTTCTGCTCCTGTAAAGATTTACAGCTTCAGAAAACCTATTCAGGGTCACTATGAGTTGGAACCAACTTTACTGCACACGTCTACTACTACTACTACTGTGAATAAAACAATTTATAAGAGGCTAGAACAAGACCACCTTCACTCTATAAGTTTATGTAGCTTGTGTTTTTCTAAAAATGTACAGATCTGCATTTCCAAATTAGTTGGAGTACAACTCTTTATAGTACTGTGTTATTATCATTTTCATTTCAAATTGTTCTGTTGTGACATCACCCATGAGATTTCTTATGAGTGTTATTTGTGTCTTTTCCCTCCTTTGCGTTGTTAGGTTTGCCCATTGATATTTGATATGAAGATATGAGCAGTGATTACAGTATTAAGGCTCCTAAAAGGAAATTGAGAAGACTGAGCCAGGTCCTCAAGTCCGCTTGCCAATGAATGTAACAAGTGTCAGAAGATATGCCATTTCAGAAGAGAATGTCCAGAGATAGAAGGGACGGAGAGATGATTCCCTCATGAATCTGGAGATGAAGTTTTGAATCCTTTGGGACAAGACATAATTGTAAGTTTGGGGTTGGGATTAAAGAGAATGTGAGACAGGTGAAGGTAAATATGAGACCGCTGACTGAAGAGGAGGAAGGAACGATTGATTCATGGGCATGGTTTAAAGACAGCATTAGGGGAGGGCTGGAAATTCCACACTTTTGTGAGGAATAGCAACAACAAAACTAAACAAAACAAAACAAAAAACAGGGAAGGTGGTCCATAGAAGACAATACCCTATCCCCATAGAAGGGAGAAAGAGTCTGTAAATAGTAATAAAGGACCTAGGGATTTATTCTGGGGGTGTATGGTAGCTTTCAAATATAATTCTTAAGACAAATGTAAACAGAGACTATTTGAATTTACAATGCAAAATTCTGAGTTTGCACATTCAAGGTAAAACTAAAATGTGAGTAGGGTGCTGAAAAGTTGTTTGGATCTGTTTTAATAATTTTTATATTCTTTCAGCAGTAAAATGGTATGAATTAATCCATTTAAAAAGTGGTTAAGGAATTGTTGGCTGGTGTGATAGAAATTTTGTTAAATTGTACATTGCTCAAGACTTTATTTGTGTTTTATTTTTTAAATTTATGTTAATGTTTCAGAACTTCTGAGAACATAATACTGTTTTAAAAGGTATTTGATATGCGAATACTCTTTCTGAATTGAAAACAATTTTTTGTTAAAATTTGGGCCACCTTGTATGTATACATTTTGTCTTGTTAAGAGGAGGAAAGGATAGTGTGCTGTAGACATGATTATTGACAGTTTCAGTTCCTTTGAAAAGGTTATAATGTTAAAGTATGTTTAATTGACATTCCTTTTTGAGAAGTTTTTAAGTGAAGTACTGCATTCATGCATTAAAATGACAAAGTGAGTAATGTATCTTTTAATTTGAGGAAATGGACAGATGTAGTAAATACTCGTATGAGAATGTGTTATGCATGAATATTTTCATGTTAATCCTCTCAGAACTTTTGACGCCAAAGGGTCGAACCCACCTTGGGAATTATAGAACAATTTCTGAGAAACTATGTGTTGGCCCTTTCTGCTTTGCTAACCTTCAGGTTAAAAGGATCCTTGGTCCAAACCCATCTTTTCAAATTCACCATTCATCACTTATGACTGGGGGACTTGGTGCTGATCAAGTCCTGGAAAGAGAACAGAGTCCAGCCGTACTGGGAGGAAGGCTCTTACACGGTGCTACTGATCACTGCGACAGTTGTCTGGACTTCAGACAAGGGGTGAACCCACTACATTCAAGTAAAGGGATCAGTGAAGAGGGACTCTACTCATGGAAAAATAGTTACTGATGTGAAGCATGTCTCTCACCAAGGGAGTCTCTCAAATTGACCCTGAAGAAAGTCTGAGAGGATTTCTTGCCATACCTCTAACAAATTGTGACTTTTTTTCCCTGTTCCCTTTAGTACTTGGGGGTCTAAAGAATTAGTCCTATCAAGTTGCTGCTTCTCAGAAGTCAAAGTGAAAGTACACTTCAAAGAGAGAAGTGGGTTTCTTTGGAAGAAGAGTGGAGAAAACCCATTGAGATTGGGGTGCACAGGGGTTAATAAAATGTGGGTTATCTTCCTCTAATAGTGGTCTAATAAATATTGATTAGGAGGAGTGGTATATTGAATATTCATCGGTTTTTAGTAAAGGGACAAAGGCTTCTTGGAAATGGAATGCCTTTTGCAGTTGTCAGATCTAGGCATTATCATAATGGGTTATATGCCTGTGGCCAGCTGCTTCTATTAGGGTTTCAGGTCTTGATATCCTTATCTTTGTCTCCAGGCTGTTCTTCTAAGTACTATTGTTCTTGTTGGAGTAGAGATATCCTACCCCCTTCCTTGATCACTGTTTAAAAAGAGAGGTCTTAGGGTAAATGGGGTGGATATGAAGCCAGAGTTAGAGTGACCTATTGATTGAGCGAGAGGCAGGGTTTGATGGTGAATTAGGGAGAGGTGTGGTACAGACCTCCACCTGCAAAAACACCAAATACGGGACTAAGAGGTTAAGGGGACAGTCCCAGAAATCAGAACTACATATAAAGGAATATTTAGAAAGTCCAAAGGTTTACAGTCAATGGATTTTGTAGCAGAAGCAAAAAGGTAGTGTTTTCTTATCTGAAGCTCTCAGCTGGCTCCTGGAGTAGCCTACTTGGACATGATGGAGTGGGTGAAGTATTAGAGGCACACTCCAACCACAAAAGTCTGACTGATCCTTGGGGACAAATGTGTGGACATTCTTTTCTTTCTCTGTACATTGGTCTCTTGCTATCTGTGCACCTACACTCTGGTGAATAGAGGGGGTTCCTGTGCAAGTGGACATCCCCACAAACCTGGAGGGTTCTACCATGTCTGCACACAGGTCTGCGTAGAAAATGACACTGCACTCAAAATCTAAGAAGAGTGAAGGCAAACCTTAAAACCCAAAGCAGTTACATCTGGCTTTAAACTGTTTATCACTAAAAAAAAAAAAAAAAAAATCCTGAACATGGGTTGTGCCATGGGAAAGAGACAGACTGAAAGAAAACAAGCCAAAAATCAAATCCTTATTTATATCATAAGGAGCAAAGTAACACCTTAAAATTTCTCAGGAGGCCTTGAAGTCAAGAACTCAAGAGAGGGGCGCTACAGTTATACTCATATTTTACAACAGACTTTTTTTTCCTCTCTTCTTTTATGTAATTATAGACTGTAACACCCAATCAATTATATTGAATGTTGCTGTTTTGTTTTTTGGTCTCCCTTTTAGCTTCAGGAGTCTCTTTCTCTCCTTATGTTGCACAAGAATAGACAGAAATTATGGTCATATAGCCAAGCTGCAATCACACTCTGTAAAATCCCACCTTCCAAGCATGCATGAATACCAGCTGCTATAAACCATATAGACAAGCAACACCTGCTATAATTATGCTGAGGTCAGTAATAAGAAAAGTGAAAAGAGAAGCCCATTTCCAGATCACATGTCTCTGGAGGCAATGTGAAAGCAAAATAATACATCAGCATACATTCATCTAATTATTGAAAACACACCTAATTATTGAACATGCCCAAGAAACACATGAACATTTCAGCACATGTGTAAAAGAAGATAGAAAAACTGAGACAAATGAACTGTAGGTAGACTTAGACTACCCATTGGAAGGAGGAAAGTCTTTGGAAGTGTCTGAGAAGGGATTCTGGACAATGATATTGAAGTGCATCCAAAAACTCCACAGAAGGGTTGATAAAAATAAGGAAGACGTCAGGAAAGCACTATAAGAACAATCAAATAATATAGACACAGCATTGGAAACAATTCAAAACCTGCAAAAAGAGGTCCAAATTATTAAAAATAAAATAACAGGAATGGATAATGCACTGAAAGGGCAAAGAAGTAGAACTGAAGATATGGAAGCCATACCTAGAGAGCTGGAAGACAAATTTCTCAATACTGCTAAGATAGAAGAGCAAGAGGAAAACATATTTTAAAAATCTGAAGAAAGTCCATGATTAATGTAGGACAGCATGAAGAGGAATAATTTAAGAATTATTGGCATAGAAGAAGAAAAATGAAACAAGCCCACAGAGGAGATAGTTAAAGAGCTACTCAAAGAAAATTTCCTTAACATACTGAAAAACAAAAACACAAACATTCAAGAACCTCAATGATCTCCAGGGAGAATAGACCACAAAAGAAAATCATGAAGACATATAATAATCAAGCTCTCCAAAATCAAAGATAAGGAAATAATCCTGGAAGCAGCTAAAGCTAAGAGAAGTGTTACTTACAAAAGCAAGAAAATCAGATTAATCTCTAATCTCTCAACAGAATCCATGCAGGAAAGAAGGCAATGGGAAGACATACATAATATCCTGAAAGAAGGAAAGAAAGAAAGACCCTACCAAACAAGAATCGTCTACCAACCAAAGCTATCAATCAAATATGACAGTGTGATAAAAACATTTCTGGATAAACAGAAACTAAGGGAACAATATCAGAAATGGACAATACATTGAAATGGAAAAGGAGTAGTATTGAACAGATGGAAGCCAGAGCCAGTGAGCTGGAAAACAAAGGTCTCAATGCAGCAAAGATAGAAGAACAAGCAGAAAAAAGGGATACAAAAATTCTGAAGAAATCTAAGAATCTTGTGGGACAACATGAAGAGGAATAACTTAATAATGATTGGCATTCTGGAACAGGAAGAATCACACAAGTCCTAAGAGGAGATAGTTGAAGAACTTCTGGAAGAAAACCTCCCGAACATCCTGAAAAGTGAAATGATAAGAATTTAAGTAGCTCAACGAACACAAGAATGAAAAAAAAAAAAAAAAAAACAGAAAAAAATCACCAAGATATATCATAATCAAGCTCTCCAAAATCAAAGACAAGGAGACAATTCCAAAATCAGCTAGGGAAAACAGGAGTGTTACTTAAAAAGGCAAGCAAATCAGATTAAACTCGGATCAATAATCAGAAACCATGAAAGCAAGAAGGCAATATATAAAACCCTAAATGAAAAAACAACAACAAAATACCTGCCAACCTAGAATCGTCTACCCAGCCAACCTGTCAATCAAATACAAACGTGTAATGAAAACATTCCCAGATAAAAAACAAGTTAAAGGAGTGTGCCAAAGATAACACAGGGTGTCAAAACATCCTAAAGGTAATTTTTTTTTTTTTTTTTTACTGACAACACAAAAGAACAGACAAAAACCAGATATTAATATACCTGTCAAAACCACCTGGAAATCAACAACAAATGAACTAGCCTGGAACATAACAAATGTATAAGAATTCAGAGGAACTGGTATCAAAATAACCACAGTGTAAAAGAAGGTAAAAACATAGTGACAGAGACCCAGGTGGTGAAGAGGTCAGGTAGATTGAAGGATAAAGCAGACTCTTTTAAATGCAGGAAAAAGTTAATAGAATGTAGGCTAAACCTCAAAGAAATTTAATACTTCCCAAAATACCAAGAAAATGAAAATCCAAGAAGAACAGGCAAAATTAGGACTATGAAGAACCTGACAAGAAATAACACTCAGCACAGAATGACATGCAGAACAAAGAAAAAAGCAGCACAACCCTAAATACATACATACATACATACATACATACATACATACATACATACATACATACATAAAATGACTGCAATTAATTCATGCTTATAGATAATTAAACTTCATGTCAACGGATAAATGGCACCATTTAAGAGATAGAGTGTTGCAGAATGAATTAGAAAAAAAGACAGTTCAATATGCTGTCTGCAAGAGACACATCTTACACACAAAGACAAAAACAGACTAAAAGATAAAGGATGGGAAAAAAAATATACCAAGCTGTTGTTGTTAGGTGCCATCGAGTTGGCATCAACTCACAGCGATCTTATGCACAGCAGAATGAAACACTGCACTATGATGGGCCAACCTCAATACTGTTGCCATGCTTGAGTCCATCGATGCTGTCACTTGGCCAGGCGATCTCATTGGGGGACTTCCTCTTTTTCTCTGTCCTTCCACCTTGTTGTTGTTGTTGTCAAGTGCCATTGAGTCAGAACTGACTCCCATGCACAGCAGAACAAAACAATGTCCGATCCTGGACCAACCTCACTACTGCTGCCACACTTGACGTCATCAATAATGCCACCTGGCTGATCCATCTCCTTGGAGGTCTTCCTCTTTTTCTCTGACCCTCCATCTTACCCAGCATGACATCGTTCTCCAGCGACTGTTCCATCGTGACAATGTGTCCAAAGTACGAGAGACGAAGTTTGGCCATCTTGGCCTCTGAGGAGCACTCTGGCTGCACTTCTTCCAAAACAGATTTATTGGTTCTTTTGGAAGTCATGGCACTTTTAGTATTCTCCTCCAACACTACAACTCAAAGGCATCAATTCTTCTACTATCTTCCTTATTAATTGTCCAGCTTTTGCATCCGTACGAGGTTATTGAAAATACTATGGCTTGGGTCAGGCACACCTTAGTCCTCAAGCTTATATCTCTGCTCTTCAACACTTTAGAAAGTTCCTATGCAGCAGATTTGTCCAATGCAATATGTCGTCTGATCTCTTGACTACTGCTTCCGCGAATGTTGATAGTTGATCCAAGAAGAATGATGTCCTTGACAACTTCAATCTTTTCTCCGTTGATAAGAATTGTTTATTGGTCCAGTGGTGAAGATTTTTGTTTTCTTTTTCATGTTTTATTGTGAATTATATGATATTTTACATGAGAGAACATTAGTTTTACATTCATTCCACTGTATATCGTTTCATTGCCATGGTTCCAATTCCCCCCATGCATCATCAATGTACCAAAGGATATACCTTATAAACCCACCTCCTACGCGCCCCCCCCACCCCATTCTTCAGCACACAGTCCCTCTCCCTCTGGATCCAAAGTCCCCAGCCGCTTCATCACTCTTCGTCATCATCTCTGCCTCTATCTCGGGCCTCGCTGCTTCTCTGGGTAGGGTCCTGCTCTTGGCTCTTCTCCGTTGATGGTCCTAGAGACCTCCGCTCATAGACTGGAGAGTTAATCACTCCCTTCCTTGCTACAAAACGTCTACCTTTACATTCCCAATCCTCACAATCAGTTGTGATAACAATCATTCACTATTGTATCACAAGTGACCCTTGTGCATTTCATTTCATCAGCTCCGCCTAGACAGATTGGATAGTACTCACTTGAGATTCTGCCTTCCTCTATGCCCCCTAGCTCTAGTATCCCTCTTGAAAGCTTGTAACCCAGTCACTTCTTGCCTTTGTAGTCTCCCCCCCATTTGGTTATCCAATGTCCAAATTGCCCATCTCTGTCTACTCTGTGTGTGGAGGGGGTGGGAATGTTTCTTGCTGTAAGGATTTGTTCCCTCTTTTGGGTTACTGCATCCATAGGTGTAGGTCAAGTTCATCAAATTGTATCAGATCCCTCTTTTTTCCTCTTCTTTCTTCTCCTGGTTGAGTTCTGATCAGCCATTCATCGTGGCCAGGTCACGTGGGTACCATCTGCAAGTGTGGATGTTCTTGTGCGTATGCCCTTTCTTCCTATCAGCTGGTAGCTTTACTCTCCACTCTAGTCCTTTGTGCCCATGCCGCTGACTCTGGGACAAGGAGTCCCCAGGTCGATTTTTGTTTTCTTGACATAGAGATGCAACCCATACCGAAGGCTGTGCTCTTTGATCCTCATCAGTAAATGTTTCAAGTCTTCTTCACTTTTAGCAAACAAGGCTGTATCATCTGCATCTCACAGGTTGTTAATGAGTCTTCCTCCAGTCTTGATGCCACGTTTTTCTTCATAGAACCCAGCTTCTCATATTATTTGCTCAGCATACAGGTTGAATAATTATGGTGAAAGAACACAACCTTGTCGCACACCTTTCCCAATTTTAAAACATTCAGTGTTCCCATGCTTTGTTCGAACAACTGCTTCTTGGTCCAGGTACAGATTCCTCAGAAGTACAATTAAGTGTTCTGGAATACTCATATTTCTCAATGTTGTCCATAGCTTTTATTGATCCACACAATCGAAAGTCTTTGCATAGTTAATAAAGCATAGGTAAACATCTTTCTGATATTATCTGCTTTCAGCCAAGATCCACCGGACATCAGTAATGATATCTCTCGTTCCACGACCTCTTCTGAATCCAGAACTCTGGAAGTTCTCTGTCAATGTATGATTGTAGCCATTTCTGTATTACCTTTAGCAAAACTTTACTCGCTTGAGACATCAAAGAGCTTGTCCGATGATTTCCGCATTCCATTGGGTCACCTCTCTTTGGAATGGGCACAAATATGGATCTCTTCCAATCAGTCGGCCAGATAGTTGTCTTTCAACTTTCTTGGCAGAGATGAATGAGTGTCTCTTGTGCTGCCTCACTTTCTTCTTGAAAGATTTCAATTTTTATTCCATCAATTCCTGGTGCCTTGTTCTTTGCCAATTATTTCAGTGCACTTTGGACTTCCTCCCTGAGTATCATTAGGTCTTGTTCATATGGTACCTCTTGAAATGGTTGAACATTAACCGTTTCCTTTTGATACAATGATTCAGTGTATTCCTTCCATCTTCTCTTCATGTTTTCTGCATCATTCAATAATTTTCCCAGAGTATCTTTCAGTAACGAAAGTAGAGCCTTGAATTTTATCTTCAGTTCCCGCAGCTTGAGAAATGCTGAGCATGTTCTTCCTTTTTGGTTTTCTGATTCCAGATCTTTACACAGTTTGTTGTAATATTTGGCTTTATCTTCTTGAGATGATCTTCAAAATTTTTTGTTCAGCTCTTGAACCTCCTCATTTCTTCCATTTGCTTTAGCATCTCTACCCTAGAGAGCAAGTTTCAATGTCTATTCTGACATCAATTTTGACCTTTTCCTTCTTTATTGTCTTCTTAAAGACTTTTTGCTTTCTTCATGTATCATGTTCTTGATGTCAACCCAAAGCTCTTCTGGTCTTTGGTCATTAGTGTTTAATGTATGAAATCTATTCCTCATATGATCTTTAAATTCAGGTGGGATATATTCAAGGATATATTTTGCCTCTCTTGGATTTGTTTTCATTTCTTTTGCTTCAGTTTGAATTTGTATATGAGTAATGGATGCTCTGTTCCACAGTCTGACCCTGGCCTTGTTTTGACTAATAATATAAAGCTTCTCCATCATCTCTTTCCACAGATGTAGTCAATTTGATTTCTATATATTTCATCTGGCAAGGTCCATGTCCCTCTCTTACACTGTCTAAAGAAGGTATTTGAGATGAACAAATCATTGGTTTTGCAGAATTTTATCATGTGTTCTCCAGCATAATTTCTATTACCAAGGCCATATTTTACAGCTACTGATCCTTCCATTTTGCTCCTTCCCTTTGCATTACAATCACCAATAATGATCAATACATCTTGACTGCATATTTGATCAATTTCAGATTGAAGAATCTGGTAGAATTCTTCTATTTCATCCCACTGGCTTTAGTGGTTGGTGCATAAATTTGAATAATAATGGTATTAACTGGGCTTCCCTGTACGTGCATGGATATTATCCTATCACAGCCAGCATTGTACCTCATGACTCATCTGCATATGTTGTCTTTTTTTTAACAATGAATACAACACCATTCCTCTTCAATTTGTCATATATGACATAGTAAACCATGTGGTCATCAGATTCAAAATGGCAATACCAGTCTATTTCAGCTCACTAATACCTATGATTTCGATGTTTATGCATTCCATTTCATTTTTGACAACTTCCAATTTTCCCATATTCATACTTTGTGCATTCCATGATCTGATTTTCAATGGATGTTTACAGTAGTTTCTTTTCATTTTGAGTTGTGCCCTATCAGCAAATTAAAGTCCTGCAGTCTTTTCTCTCGCAGGCTTTACTCCATTCACATCATCATGGTCAACTCTACTTTGATGATGCGGCTGTTCCCCAATTGCATTTTGAGTGCCTTCCAACCTGAGGGACTCATTTTCTGGCAATATATCTGACAGTGTTTCTCTGCTATTCATAAGGTTTTCAGTGACTAAATATTCGCTAGTAGTTCCTAACTCCTTCTTTCTACTACTCTGTCTTTGTCTGGAAGCTCATCTGAAACCTGTCATCATGGGTGATCCTGCTGGTATTTAAAATACCAGTGTCATAGCTTTCAGAATCACAGCAACTCACAAGCCAACATAGTATAACAAACTGAATGACAAGTGGTGGATACCAATCTACTTGCATTAAAAACAACAACCAAAAAAACAAAAACAAAAAACGAGTAGTAGTGAAAATAATAATCTATGATAAAATAAGCTCAAAAGCCAAAAAACAAAACAACAACAACAAAAAAAAAACAGCATAATAGATATAGTTGGGCATTATATCATGATTAAAGGGTCAATTGAACAAGATGACATAACCATAACAAATATCTATGCTCCCAATGTAAGAGCTTCAAAAATAAAGCATACTCTAATAGATTTTAAAAATTAAGAAATAGGCAAATATACAACAATAATGGGAGATTTTAATACACCATTTTGAATAAGGATAGAACAAGCAGAAAGTAACTTGACAAAGACCTGCATGAGCTAAGCAATACAGTCAGCCAACTTGACCTCAAAGATGTGTACAGAGAATAAACCAATACCCTATCTTTTCCAATGAACATAGAATATTCTCCAGTGTAGACCATGCCTTATGCCACAAAACCAGCCTCTACAAATTTACAAACATTAAAATACTACAAAACATCTTTTCAGACTAAAAGACTATAAAATTAGAAATTAACAATAGGAAGACCAAGGAAATAATTCAAATACCTGGGAAATGCAATAATACCCAGCTTAAAAGCTACTGGGTAGTACAAGAAAAAAACATGATTTCAGAAAGTTCCTGGAAACAAATGAGAATTAAAACACAACATACCCAAATATTTGTTCCTGTTATTAAGTGTTATCGAGTTGGTATCAACCCATAGTGACCCTATGCACAACAGAACAAAACATTACCAGTCCTGGGCCAACCTCACAGTTTTTGCAATCCTTGATCCCATTGATGCTGCCATTTTGCCAATCCATCTCACTGAGGATCTTCCTCTTTTTCTCTGACCCCCAACTTACCAAACATAATATCCTCTCCAGTGACTGGTTCCTCCTGCTAATATGTCCGAAGTATGAGAGGCGAAGTCTGGACATCCTGGCCTCCAAAGAGTGCTCTGGCTGCACTTCTTCCAACACAGATCAGTTTGTTCTATTGATAGCTCATGATATTTTCAATATTCTCCTTCAAAATCATAACTCAAATGAATCAATTCTTCTACAATCTTCCATATTCACTGTCTAACTTTAACATACATATGAGTTTATTGAAAATATTATGACTTTGTTTATGTGCACGTTAATCCTCAAGCTGACATATTTGTTCTTTAACACTTCAAAATGGTCTTCTGCAGCAGATTTTCCTAATGCAATACATTGTTTGATTTCTTGACTGCTGCTTCCATGTGTGTTGTTTGATCCAAGAAGAATGAAGTCATTGACAATTTCATTTTTTTCTCCATTGATAAGAATGTTGTTTATTGGTCCAGTGGTGAAGATTTTTGTTTTCTTTTAATTGACATGCAATCCATACTGAAGGCTGTAGTCTTTGGTCTTCATCTCTAGGACAGGGAAAAAGAGTGTTTAGAGGAAAATTTACTGCAATAAATGCATACATACACAAAGAAGACAGAGCCAATATCAACACATTAACACACCATATCCAACAACTAGAAACAAACACCAAAGTAAACTTACAGTCAATAGAAGAAAAGAAATGATAAAGATTATAGCAGAAAAATATGTGATAAAAACAGAGAAAATTTAGAAAGAATCAACAGGACAAGAAATTGGTTCTTTGTAAGTATTCATAAAATTGACAAACTTTGGCAAACCTAAAAAAGAAAAGAGGGAGAAGACACAAATAACAAGTACAAGAAAACACAGGATATTATCACAACAGAACCAACAGAAATAAAAATGGTAATAACAGAATATTATGAAGCATTGCACTCCAACAAATGTGTAAATCTAAAGGAGATGGATATGATCCTGTACATAGAAAACCCAAAAAAACCCATCATAAAATCTACTGGAACTCATTGGAAGATTCACAAAAATGGCAGGATATAACATCAACATTAAAAAATAAAAAAAAAAAATTGGTTGTGACTTCTGGTTTGGGGGCTAAGAAAGCAGAGACAGGTAGTGAAATTTCCTCTGTTAAAGCCTCAAAAGAGCAGAGAGTGGTCCACAGAACAGCTGAGGAGTTTTGGATCCTCTTTCAGATTAGAGGTGCCAGTTTCCTGTGCCCACCTGTGAGGAAATCTGCCTGTGGAATCAGAATATGGGGATTACTGAATCGATCCCAGCTGAATCCATCCCTGCAGCCAGAGTTCCTGAGGCCTATGGGCAGGGCTTCAGCCAAGCTGAGGCAGTAACCCAGTGCTAGAAGCCATTCAGCTGCAAGTGTGGAGGGAGAGGTGTGACTGATTTTTCATCTTTCACTTTTCATTTTTCACGTATTTTTCCTCTTCACTCAAATTGTACCCTCATTGATTAGAGGCCTTCAGGGTGGCAGGAGTATACCCCAAAAGGGTCCAGCATTGCAACCACAGTTTTCCAATGGCACAGAAAGGAAACCCACAGGCTGATTCTTATGATGTCTTGCTCTGCAACCCAGCCCCAAAATTGACCTGGGCAGGAAACTTTATCTCTGCCTGCACAGCAAACGCCATTGCACATTCAATGACAATTTTATTTTTGTTTTTGATTGGTAGTTTATGTCTCTGTTTCTATATTGTTTCTCACTTTGGTCCTTTTGGTCTCACTCTTTTCTCAGGGGTTGGAGCTTTCTCCCCCTACCTTTTCCAAGAAGAGACAGCAACTGTGCTCACATAGCCAAGCTACAAGCATACCCTGTAATTCCCCACCGTCTGGACAAGAGCTAAAACCAGCTGCTAGGCATTGCACGTGAAAAGGGAAGCCTATCTCCAGATCCTATTCACCAGCAAACACTTTGTAAGCTTAACAACAAAGAAAAATTCATCCATTTAAGCATTAAAAACCCACATAACTACTGAAATTGTCCAAGAAAACACAAAGATCTCAGCACATATCCAAAAACAGAAAAAAGTAACTGAGACAAATGAGCTAGAAACAGACACAGATGTTCCAGTACAAGAGCAGGCTCTGGATCTGCCTGAGAAGGAATTCAGAAGAATGATATGGAAACAATTTCAAATGCTCTGAAAAGAGGTGGAGGAAAATAAGGAACATGCCAGAAAAGTCCTACAGGAGCAATAAAACAAGATAGATATGGCATTGGAAATGATCCAAAACCTGCAAAAAGAAATCCAGATGATTAAAAATAAAATATCAGAAATGGACAATACACTGAAAGAGTAAATGAGTAGATGGAAGAGATGGAAGCCTGAACCAGCAAGTAGAAAGACAAATCTCTTAGTACTGATAAGATAGAAGAGCAAACAGAAAAATGTATAAAAAATCTGAAGATAGTTTAAGATTCATGCTGGATAACATGAAGAGGAATAATAAGAATTATTGGCATTCCAGAAAAGGAAGAAACACAGAAGTCCACAGAAGAGATAGTTGAACTGCTTCTGGAAGAACATTTCTCTAACATTTTAAAGGATGAGAAGACAAAAGATGCAAGAAGCTGAACGAACCCCAGGAAGGATAGGCCTCAAATGAAAATCACCGAGACATATAATAATCAAGCTCTCCAAAATAAAAAACAAGGGGATAATCTTAAAAGCACCCTGGGAAAAGAGAAGTGTTACCTACAAAAGGCAAGCAAATCAGATTAAGCTCAGATTTCTCAACAGAAACCATGCAGGCAAGAAGGCAATGGGGAGACATATATAAAACCCTAAAAGAAATAAAACAGCCAACCAAGAATCGTCTAAGCAGCAAACCTGTCAATCAAATATGATCGTGTAATCAAAACATTCCAGGATAAACAGAAGCTAAGAGGTTTTGTCAAAGCCAATCCAGCACTTCAAAGCATCCTAAAGGGAATTATTTGGAATGAAAACCAGCAAGAAGAACAGACAACAACCAGAGATTGACAGACATGGCAACACCACCTGGAACACAGTTGACAGAAAGTAGAATTCAGAATAGAAAAAAATTATAGCAATGAATTCAGAGGACATAGTGAGGCCAACCAAAGATCAAAATATTAACAATGTCAAAGAAGGAAAAAATATAGTAATAGAGATCACGGTGGTGAGGAAGTCAAGTAGATTGCAAGATACATTAAACTGTATTAACTGCAGGGAAAACTTAAAAGATGATAGGGTAACCCCAAAGAAACATCACAAATTACCATGAAAATGAAGATCCAAGCAGAACAAGTAAACAATAAATCTAAGAAAAAACCAACAAGAAACAGCACAAAAAACATGAAATTAGCACAAGTAGTCATGCAGAACAAAGGAACAAATAGCACCACAAAAATGTAACATAATGACAGCAGTTAATCCATATCTTTTGATAATTGCACTGAATGTCACTGGATTAAATGCACCAGTGAAGAGACATAGAGTGGCTGAATGGATAAGAAAACAAGACTGTTCAATATGCTTCCTAGAAGAGATAAAACTTACACACAAAGACAGAAACAGACTAAAAGTAAATAGATGGAAAATATATAAGAAGCTAACAGCAACAAAAAACAAATTGGATAGGTAATACTAATCTCTGATAAAATAAACTTTAAGGCAAAAGCCAGCATAAAAGATAAAGAAGGACACTATCTCATGATTAAAGGGTTAATTGAGCAAGAGGGCATAACCATAATTAACATCTACATTCCAAATGAAAGAGTACCATGATATATAAAGCAAACCCTACTAGAATTGAAGAAAGTAATAGATAAGTCTACAATTATTTTGGGAAATTTTAATGTGCCACTTTCGAAAAGGGATAGAACAATCAGAAAGAAACTTGGCAAAGCTGAAGAGGAACTAAACAGCACAATCAACCAAAAGGACCTCATAGATATGTACAGAACACTTAACCCAACAACAGCACAACACATATTCTTTTCAACTGCACATGGAGCATTCTCCAGAATTGACCATGTGTTAGGTCACAAAGCAAGCCTCCATAAATTTACAAACATCAATATACTACGAAGAATCTTTTCAGACCACAATGTCATAAAATTATAACACAACAATAGGAAGACCAAGGAAATAAAGTTTAATACATGGAAACTGAATAACAGACTGCTGGAGAGTGACTGGATAATAGAATAAATTAAACATGAATTCAGACAGTCCCTAGAAACAAATGAGAATGAAAACACAACAAACCAAAATCATTGGGACATAGCGAAAGACATGCTGAGAGGTAAATTTATTGCGATAAATATGCCCATCAATTGAAGAATGGATAAACAAATTCT
>NW_006408719.1:5582622-5596834 GCF_000296735.1 Chrysochloris asiatica | reverse complement strand
GAATAGACATAGGAAAGCTTTGGTGCTGGTGGGTGGGAGGGCAATACACAAGAAGGGAGAGAGGACTGGAAGAACAAGGGAAAACAGTTAGGCAGGTTCTAATAGGCTAAGTGGAGCAGAGGTAAATGATGATGTATGCACAACCTTGGAACAATAGGGCTCCGGGATACAGGGATTCAGGCATGTTTTGAATGGGTAAAAGGGGAATAACGTTAAGATGCTTGGCTGTCTTTTGAATTTTGGTTTCCCTTGTCTACCATTGTAAAATAGACACCTGATGGAGAGAGAAAAGAATAGCCAGAAACATCACACTAGAAAGCTTATAAATCCATCTTCAGCCTATAACTGATTGGAATGCCTTAAAGGGGTCTATAAGTTGCCCAGTGAAAGTGGCTTCATGTGGAGCCTTTGCATTACATAAGACCATAGATGGAATCCAGAACCCCATCCAGAATCATCTGAGTTGGGAAATTTCCACTTGAAAGGACAAATAGAACAGCCTGGAGCAGCTAGAAGAACAGAAGATACTTCGTGAAAGAAAGACCAGCAGGAAAAAAACAAAAACAAAACAATAATGGCAGTCCGATTGATTACTACAAGAACAAGTAAACTGTTTGCTTGGGAGCCATCAAGGCAAGTGTTTGGGTCCCCTCAGAGCAAACTCTCTTCCAAGACAAAGATTCAAGGGGAATACACGAGTAGGCATGCTGTTTGGCTGGTGACCACATTGGTCACTGATAAGGGGAAGAGGAGGAAAAAACAGCAATGAAGTTGGGAGCTAAGTCTGGTCACATTTAATAGACATCTACGAACCTGGGTGGAGACCTGGATGGCCAGCAGTATGGCAAGACCTGGGGACTCCTAGGCCTAGAGGATACAGAAGACTAGAGCGAAGAGTAAAGCATCCAGCTGATATTAAGCGAGGGGAGATACACAAGAACACCTATACTTGCAGATAGTACCCACTCGACCTGGCTTCAATGGCCAGATGATCAAAACTTGACTAGAAGCATAAAGAAGAAGGGGGGCAAAAAGAGTAACCCACTACAATTTGATGAACCTTACCCATACTTATTGATGTGGTAGCTCAAAAAAGGGAACAAATCTATACAGTGAGTATCACTCCCACCCCCTCAGTACACATGGTTGACAGGGATGGGTAACTTAGACATTGGCTACCCCAAATGGGATGGGGGCTATAAAGGCAAGGAATGACTGGCTTACAAGCTTTCAAGAGGGATCCTACTTGCAGACAGGGTAGGAGTAGGCAGAATCTCCACTTAATGGTTTCCAAACTGTTGGGACAGGTCTGGTGAAAGGAAATGGGGATAAGACTCTTGTGGTACAATAGTGAATAATTGCCATCAGGACTGACTGTAAGCGTCAGAAATGTAGAGGTAGATTTTTTTTTGACAAAGGGAGGGGAGTGATTGATTTTGCAGCCCAGGAGCGGCAGTCTCTGGGATCAAGTGAGACGAGCATAGAGCGGGACCCTACCCAGAGAGGCAGTGACGCCAGGGATGGAGGCAGAGACAACGATGTGGACGGATGGAGTCTCTGAGGACACTGGACTCAGGGAAGGAAACGGGCTGTGTGGTGACGACTGGGGATGGGGGTGGGCCTGTGGGGTATACCCTTTGGTTATTTGATGATGTAATGTATGGAGGGGATTGTAATCATTGCAACGAAACGAAATATGATAGAATGAATGTAAAACTGATGTTCTCCAATGTAAAGTCACATAATTCACAATAAAAACTTAAAAAAAAAAAAGTTTACCCAAAACATTAGAATTAGCACTATAAAAAGAACCCAGACCTGCTGACATTAATTTATTATGCTAGGAATGGTAGTGGACTGAATGGCAGCCATCAAAAAGATATGTGCACATTCTAATCCCTGAAACTTGTGAATATTACCTTATTTGAAAAATGGTCTTTTCATATATAATTAAGTAAAATACCTTTAGAGAACATAACCCTAGATTATCCAGGTGGATCCTATATACAATTATAAATATCCTAATTAGAAACACAGAGAACAGGCATAGACACACAAAGAGAGACACATAAAGGGGAAAGTAGGGGGAAAATAGAAGCAGAGATTATAGTGATGCAACTACAAGTCAAGGAATGCCAAGGATTTCTGGAGCCAAAAATCTAGGAAAAATGTAAGGAATAGATTGTGTCCTAGAGCCTTCAGAAGTAGTGCAGCACTACTAGTTTTCATATTGTTAAAATAGAATGAATGGCTCTATGACTTTGTGAAAGATTTGTTTTAAGTCACCAAGTTTGTGATAATTTGTCACAACTACAAACCGAAACTACTATAAGGATGAACATCATGTTATTGACTCATGTAATACAGATTTCACAATTAGTTGTTGCATCTATTCAGTGCCATCAACTCAGCTCCAATCAATAGTGATAACAGAATGCAACTTTGCTTGGTCCTGTGTCATTCTCACAATGGTTAAGTTTGGTACAATTGTTGCAGTCACTAGGACAATACATCTCATTGGGAATCATCCTCTTTCTTGCTGTCCCTCTACTTAAATAAGTGTGACATGCTTTTCCAGTTCCTGGGCCCTCCTGATATAATAGGCCAACATACATGAGTCTAAATCTGAATATCTTCATTTCTTAGGGGCATTGTGTCTATACTTCTTCCAAGACATATTTATTTTTTCATCTGGCAGATCATGGTGCTTTAATATACTTCTCCAACAAAATAATCCAAATAGACTAAGTCTTCACAGATATTACTTACTCATTGTCCCATAGTCACATGTATATGAGACCATTGAAAATGCCATGGCTTTGATCAGACACTCTTTCACTTTAAAAGTGACATTATTGTACTTTAAAACTTTAAAGAAGTATTTGGCATACATTTGCCCAATGAAATATGTCATTAGATTTCTTGACTTTTACTTCCATGAACATTGATTGTGGGTAAATTGGAATCTTTGACAGTATCACTCTGCTGTGTTTCATTTTTTAAACTTTTTATTTTGAATCGAGTGAAGGTTTACAAACAAGATCTTCAGTTTTACATTCAACAAATCATACACTTTTTTTTCATATCAATGATTGTTATCCCCTCCAGGCATCACAGTTATTCTCTTTCTTCCCCTTGGTTCTTATTTCCATCCATAACCTACCTTTCAACTTTGTCTTTAAGTAAACATTGCTCTTTTGATTTTGAATGAGCATTCCATGGTAGGCATACCACACTAGTGTAATTGTCTCTCCTATATACCTATCTGCTTCTTGACTAAAAATTGTACCACAAGAGTTGGTTCTGTTCCAGACATGAAAGGTGGTCGGGGGTCATAGTCTCAAGTTCCTCTATTCTCCTTCTGATAAGTATAGCCTAGTCTTTTATTTATTGTTTTTAAATAATTTTGAATTTTGTTTCACATTTTCTCCCACTCTATCCAGGACTTTCTAGTGTGATTCCTTTCAGAGCATTTGGCAGCTGTAGCCAGGCACCATCTACTACTTCTGGCCTCAGAGTCGTGGAGATTGATGTTCCATTAGTCCATTGGAATAACTGATTCAAGCTTCTTCAACTCTCTTCATTCTTCTTTCTTCTGCACATGAATAAACCCCAAACTGCACATTAGATTGCCACTTGTGATCTTTTAGGATCCCAGAATCTACTCACCACAGTATGACACAAAACATTGTCTTTGTGAACTATGTTATGCCAACTGACCATGATATCCCCTGAGACTATGGTCCTGATCCCATAGTCCTAGCAACTCATTGTCTTAAGATGTTTGATAATATCCAAAAAAGTTTTCATCATTTTGCCCACTGTATTCTCTACCATATTCATAGTTGTGCTGGCAGAAAAGGTGAATACCTATGTACAAATACTCTGTTTCAAACTCATATTTCTCTATATACATCACTCTCCTTCCCCTACTTATTCAGACTGTGTCTCTGTCCACGTATCTACTCCCAGAACACTGTTGTTCCTAAATTGTGTATATATCATTCTGTATGTCTATCCTATTTAGTCCTTGCATAACTCCTTGTGTCTTTACTTGTTTTCATTATTATTCTACTATATTCCCTCTTCTTGTATATTGTCCTCCCCCTTCATGTATATTGCTCTGCCTGTCTTTTACCTGAGTTAATATGTATGGCACTGTGGGTTAATACACTGGAATGCAAAGTCGATTTGAACTGCAAGGTTGGCTGTTTTAGTTCACTAGCCATTTCTTGGAATTCCTATACAAGGTTGCTATGGGTCAGAACCAACTCGACAACACTTCACAACAATGCTCTAGCCAGTGATTAACTCCCTTCCCTCTCAATCCTGGTAAACATAAAAGACTACTTCTTTAAGTATAAAACTTTTCTTCAGTTTTTATAATATTGAGCTCATACAATATATGTCATTTTGTGATTAATTTCACTCAACATAATGGCTTCCACATATATAAAGTTAGTGATCAGTTTTTCCATCTCATTAAAGAATAATATTGAAATCTGAATTGGGATAGTGTTATATCTGTAGATTGCTTGTTAAGCCTTCCTATCCCTAAGCATGATATATTCTATTTTTGTATATCTTTTTTGGTTTCCTGTAGCAGTGTTTTGTACTTTTCTTTGTATAGATCTTTTGTTTCTCAGATCAGATTTATTCATATGTATCTCATCTGTTTGCATTGGTATTATGAATGGTGTTGTTTTCCTAATTTTGTTTTCAAAGCTGTAGTTAATGGTATAAAACAATCCAAACTGATTTTGAATATTGACCTTGTACCCTGAAACTTTGCAATGAGTTTCAATCATTTTCTTACTGAGTCATTGGGATTTTCTAGGTATAGGATCATATTATCTGCAAACAGAGAGAGTTTTGCTTTTTTTTTTTCTTTTCTGATTTGTATGACTTTAATTTCCCTTTTCCTGGTGTATATCTCTGTATAATATTTCCAAAACAATATTCAACTGGAGTGATGATAAAGGGCATCCTTGTCTGGTACCTGTTTGCAAGGTAAATGCTTTATGTATCTATTCATTGAGACAAATATTGGCAGTTGGATTTGTATATATGCTCTTGATTATGTTGAGGAACTTTCCTTCTATTCCAACTTTGTTGAGAGTTTCTATCTGGAGTGGACACTGGATTTTGTCAAATGCCTTTCATAGATCAATTGCTATGATCATATGGCTCTTTTACTTCATTTTATTTATGTTGTGGATCAGCTTTACTGTTTTTCTAATATTGAACCATCCTTTAATACCTGGTATGAACTCCACTTGGTCATGATTTATAATTTTTTTGGTATATTGTTAAAATTCCATTGACTAGCATTTTACTGAGGCTTTTTGAATCTATGTTCATGAAGGATACTGGTCTACCACTTTCTTCTTCCTCTTTTTTTTTTTTTAAATTAAGTTTTTATTATGAATTGAGTGAAAGTTTACAGGGAAGAGCATCAGTTTTACATTCAACAAATCAAATACTTTGTTTCATTACAATGATTATAATCCTCTCCATGTACCATCAGTTAACAGTATTTCTCTCTATTCATTTTAACTTTTTTTTTTTTTTTTAACATTCAAGCATATATAATAATTTACACCACCAAACGGCACATTCTGCTAGTCTGCCTCCTGGCCAGCAACTCTCAATCCCTCTCTTTCCATTATCTGCAGTCCTCAGCAGCTCCCTCTCTATATGTCTCCATCTCTGGTGTCTCTGCTTCTCTGGATAAGGTCTCACATTCTGCTTGTGATCTTCTACTTTGGTGGTTCTAGGGTCCTTTGTTTCTGGACTGTAAGGTTAACTACTCCCCACTTTTTGTTACAAAACTTCTACCTTTATAGTTTTGACTGTCACAATTAATCATGATAACAGTTATTCACTATTGAATCATAAGAATCTTATCCCTATATTTTTTAACCAGACCCATCTTGACAAGATGAAAACAATTCAATGGGGACTCTTTCTTCCCCTACCCACTATTAAATTAAACTCCCCCTTGAAACCTTGTAAACCACCCTATCTGTCCTGTGTACAGAGGTGATAGCATTGATACTTCATGTGAAGACTCTTTCCCTCTCTGCTGGTATTTAGAGTTACTACCTCCATGAGCATAGGTCAAGTGCCACATTATCACCTTTTAGCAATTTACCCTCATTTCCTTTATCACATTTTAAAAAAAAATCTTCCTCTAGTTGAGTTCTGATTATTAAGCCATCCAGGCTAGGTCAAATGGGTACTATCTGCAAGTTTGGGAGTTCTCTTCCGTCTTCTATTTTGTTGTTGTTGATTTTTAAGTTTTTATTATTATTATTATTATTGTGAATTGAGCGATGATCTATATGGGAGAACATCAGCCCCACATTCATCTTATCACACCTCACCTCACTGCAACGGCCACAATCCTCTCCATGCCTCATCACCCAATAACACCTGCCTCCACTCCCTCAGTATTTCTCCATTTGCTTCCTTTGGATGTACACCGAAGCACTCAGGAATATAAAACCATCCAAACAACCAAAGGGTACACCCCACAAACATCCCCCTCGGCTGCCAGAACAAAGCCTCCCTCTCTCCCTGAGTCCACAGTCTCCAGCTGCTCCATCTCTCCACATCATCGTTCTGCCTACATCTCTAGCAGCACTGCCTTTTTGGATAAGGTCCCACACTCTGCTTCTCTCCCTTGATATTCCCATACTCCTCCACTGAGGGACTGCAAAATCAACCACTCTACTCCTTTTGCCACAAAACGTCCACCTTTACATTTGCAACACTCACAATCAGTCCTGAGAGTAATTATTCATTATTGAACCACAAGAGTCATATCCCCATCTGCTATCACCAGCCCAATCCAGACAGGTTGGAAACCACTTAGTGGAGATTTTACCTTCCCCTGCACCCTCTGAAACAAGGCTTCCTCTTGAATGCTTGTAAGACAGTCACTTCATGCCTTTGTAACCCACCCCATTTTGGGTAGACAATCCTTCTCAATCCTGTGTACAGAGTGGGTGGGAGTGATCCTCGCTGTAGATTGTTCCCTCTTTTAAGGTACTACAACCGTAAGTATAGGTCAAGTTCATCAAATTGGAGCAGGTTACTCTTTATTTCCTTTTCTTTCTTCCTCTAGTCGAGTTCTGATCTTCCAGCCATTGAAGCCAGGTCAAGAGAGTATCATCTGCAAATATGGGTGTTCTTGTGTATCCCCCCTCAATTCATATCAGCTGGATGATTCACTCTCCACTTTAGTCCTCTGTGGACATGCCCCTGTCCCAGGGTCCAAGAGTCCCCAACTTTCGCCATACTGCAGGCCAACCAGATCTCAATCCAGGTTGACATGAGTCTATTGGTCATGGTTGGATCACAACTTCATTGCTCTTTCTCCCCCAATTCCTTTTATTGGTAGACCAATGTGGTCACTAGTAAAACCACATGCCTGCTCATGTATTCCCCATGAGTCTCAGTCTTGGAAGGGGGTTTGCACTGAGGGGACCCAACCGCTTGCCTTGATGGCTCACCTATGAACAACTTGCTTGTTCTTGTAGTAGTCAATTGGACTGCCATTTTTGTTTTTGATTTTTCCTGCTGGTCTTTCTTTCAAGAAGTATCTTCTGTTCATCTAGCCACTCCAGGCTGGTCTCCTTGTCTTTTTAAGTGGAGATTTCCCATCTCAGCAGATTCTGGATGGTGATCAGGATTCCAGCAAAGACTGCGCAGGAAGCCTCATTCACTGGGCAAGTTCTAGACCCATTTTAGGTATTCCAAATAGTTATAGGCTTAAGACAGACTTACAAGCTTTCTATGGTGATCTTCCTAGCTATTCTATTTTCTCCTCCTCAAGTGTCTATTTTACAATAGTAGGCAAGGGAAATCAAGATTCAAAAAACAGCCAAGTGTCTTAATATTATTTCCCTTCTTTTACTCATTCAAACCATTACTCAATCCCTGTATCCCAGAGCCGTGTTGTTCCAAGGTTAAGCACACATCACTATTTACCTCTGCCCCACTCAGCCCATGCAAAGCTGCCGAAATGTTCTCTCATCAGCCTTGTTCTTCCATTCCTCTTTTCCTTCTTGTGTATTGCCTCCCCCCATACCCAGCACCCAAATTATTCTGTGATACTGAGTCTATTATCTACTCTGTGGTCCACCTGCCCCTCCCTCCCTTAACTCCACCCTCTAAATCCAGGTAACCGCCAATGAATTTTTTTTTTTTTCCCTTACAACTGGGCTGCTAACCTCGAGGTCAACAGTTCGAAAATACTAGCGGTTCCGTAGGAGAAAGATGAGGCTCCCGCAAAGTTGTGCAGCCACAGAAACGCTGTGCAGGGTCACTATGAGTTGGAACCAACTCCACGGTACTTAACAACAACTTTTTCTTAAGCTTTTACAATAATGGTCCTATGTAATATTTCTCCTTTTGTGACTGACTAATTTCTCTCAGATTAATACTCTCAAGGGTAATCAATGTTATGCTGTGGCTTGCAGCTTCCTTGTTATTCTTCAAGGGAGCATAATACCCCATTGTGCATATGAACTCAAGTTTGTTTAATAATTCTTCCATTGATGGGCACTTAGGCTATCTCCATTGTTTTCCTATTGTAAATAGTGCTGCTATGAACATTGGTGTGCATATATCTACTCATATTATGGCTCAGAATTCTTGTGGATAAATAGCAAATAGAGGACTTGCTGTATCATAAGTTATTTCTATTGGAAACTTTCTAAGGAAGCAACATACGTTTTTTCCATAGTGGTTGGACCATTTTGCAATCCCACCAGCAATACAGGAGGGTCCCAATCTGTCCACATCCCCGCTAGCACTTAGTGTCCTCTACTGTTTGTGTATTCACTGTTATTGATGTTTTCACATGATATCTCATTGTTGTTTTGATTTGCAACTTTCTAATGGCTAATGATCATGAACATTTCTTCATATGTTTGCTGGCTGCCCGAATCTCCTCGTTGGAGAAGTGTCTGTCCATGTTTTGTGATAATTTTTTATTTGGATTATTTGTCTTTTTCTTGTAGAGGTGTTGCAGTTTCCTATATATTTTAGAAACAAGTCCCTAGTCTGATGTGTTGTTGGAAAATATTTTTTTCCCATTTTGTGGGGTCACTTTTAGCTTTTTTGGTGAAGTCTTTTGATGCACATGTTTTTAATTTTTAGTATTTCACAATCATCTATTTTGTCTACTTTTATTTGTGTAATTTTCACAATGTTTGTAGTCTCTGTGTGTCCTGCATTAGAGTTCTCAAATTTGTCCCAATTTTTTCATTGATGGTCTTTATAATTCTGGGGTTCACACATAGGTCTTTAATCTGTGCTGTGTTGTTTTTTGTATATGGCATGAGGTAAAGATCTTGTTTCTATCTTTTGCATATTGCTTTCCAGTTCTGCCAGCACCATCTGTTGAAGATACTATCTCCTTCCAATGTAATATACTTAGGTACTTTGTCAAAAATCAGTTGGCTCTATGTGGATGGGTTAGTTTCTGAATTCTCAATTTTGTTCCATTGCATCTTTCATTCTAACAGTATCAAGCTGTTTTGTCCACTGTATCCGTGTAGTAAATTTTGAAATCAGGGAGTGAGAGGCTTCTCACCTTGTTCTTTTTCTTAAGCACTGCTTTGTTTATCCTGTGTCTCTTTCTTTTCCATATGAAATTTATAATTAAAAAAATTTTTCTTTAAAGAATGTCATTGGAATCTGGATTGGGATTGCACTGTATGTTGAGATTGCTTTGTGTAGTATTGACATTTTCACAATGCTAAGACTTGCTGACCAGGACCATTTTTGTAAGTCTCTTTTCATTTCTTATTGTAGTGTTTTGTATTTTTCTTTTATATGTCCTCTGTTTCTCTGGTTACATCTATTCCTGAATATTTCATTCTTTGAATGGCTATTCTAAATGATATTGCTTTCCTAATGTCATTTTCAGCGTTGTCATTATTAGTATACAGGAATCCAACTGATTTTTGTACATTGGTCTTAATCCGTGCCACTTTACTGAATCTTCCAATTAAGTCTAGGAGCTTTTTTACTGAGACTTTGCAGTTTACTATGTATAGGATCGTCTGCAAATAGAGAGAGTTTTACTTCCCCTTTGCCAGTTTGAATGCCTTTAATTTTCCTATATTGCCATATAGCTCTGCCTGAGATTTCCAGCACAATATTGAATAGGAGTGGTGACAAAGGGCATCTTTGTCTGGTTCCTGTTTTCAAAGGGAAGGTTTTCAGTTTCTCTAAATTGAGAGTAATGTAGACTGTTGGTTTTGTATATATGCTCTTAATTATGTTGAGCAAATTCCATTCAATTCCTACTTTGAAGAGTGTTTTTATCAGTAATGGATGTTTGATTTTGTGAAATGCCTTTTCTGCATCAATAAATATGACCATGTGGTTCATTTACTTTTTCTTATTAATATGGTGGATAACACAGATTGTTTTTCTAATGTTGAACCAGCCTTGCATCTCTGATATAAATCCTACTTGGTGATGTATTATTTTTTTTTGATGTGCTGTTGGATTCTGTTAGCTAGGATTTTGTTGGGATTTTTTTGCATCTATGTTCCTGAAGTGATGGTCTATAATTTTCTTTCTTAGTGATGGCCTTCCCTGTTTTGCTATGAGTGCTTGCTTCATAAAATTTGTTAGGAAGTTTTCCATCCTCTTCTATATTCTGAAATAATTTGAGTAGAATTGGTGAAACTCTCCCCTGAATGTTTGGAAGAACTCACCAGTGAAGCCATCTGGACTTGGACTTCTTTTGGTTGGGAGTTTTTTGATGTCATCATCAATATGTTCTTTTGTTGTGGATTTATTCAAGTATTTTACTTTAGTAGGCCTTGTTTTTCTAAAAATGTATCCATCTCTTCTAAGTTTTAAAAATTTCGGGACTGCAGAACAGCCAGGAATCTCAGGTAGGGGAAAGCTCTGGTGAGAAAGAAGGGGGAACTCACGAAGGAAACATTCATTTATCAGTCCCACGGCTTTTAAACTATCATAAGATCTAGTATTTCAGTCTCCTGAACTCACATTTTTGAGAAATTGCGCTACTAAGGAGAAAGAAAGACATGCATTTTTGGAACTCTTGCCTGGGAGACAACAGGTTGTTCCTGCAACTTCGGAGTTTAGAGGGCAGGGCTAAAGCCAGTCCATTGGGAAAGCAGCGTTTCCAGCAGGAAGGGAAAAAAAGGGGGGTCTCTGGACAAAGAAGCCACAAGAAACGACATAGCTCCCCGTAAAAATCTCCCTGCCCTGGCATGAGATCTTAATAAAAATCAGGCAGGGGCAGCTCACCCATGCACTGAGAGAGGGAGCCCATGGCTTTTTGACGTCATCTATCATCCTCCATCCCTGATTCTAAGCCCTCTGCCCCCACTCCTACTAGCAGTGGGGATCCTCCAGTGGCTATTCTGGTGGAACAGGGAACAGAACTAAGTTAATCAAAGCTGCATATCCACTCCAAAGTGGTGATTTCTGTCCATGCGTTTATATTACTTCTTTTAATCCTTTTGATAACACATCCTTCCTGGAGGTGGGAACTTATCCTCCATATGTCATATAAGAAGAAGCAGCAATTGTGGCCATAGAGCCAAGCTATAAGCATACAACATAATACTCCACCACTAAGACAAGACCCAAACACATCTGCTATGCATTACAGACGAAAAGGGAAGCCCATCTTCTGATCATCATCATCATCATCATCATCATAATAATAATAATAATAATACAATAACCATGGCCAATAAGAAACAATCAACTTTATCAAAACACGTCCAAAAACAGAAGTGAGCAGCTGACTCAAATGAGCTGGAGATAGACAAAGGCTTTATAGAGGAGGAGGAGCGGGTTTTGGATATGCCTGAGAGGGAAACAAATTCAAATAATCTTTGCTGTTATTGCTGGTGTGAGATGATATCTCATTGTTGTTTTGATTTGCATCTCCCTAATGGCTAGTGATCGTGAACATTTCTTCATATGTTTGTTGACTGCCTGGATCTCCTCTTTGGTAAAGTGTCTGTTCATGTCTTCTGCCCATTTCTTAATTGGGTTATCTGTCTTTTTCTTGTAGAGGTGTTGTACTTTCCTATATACTTTAGAGATAAGTCCCTTGTCTGATATGTCATTGTAAAAGATTTTTACTATTCTGTGGGATCCCTTTTTACACATTTGGTGAAGTCTTTTGATGTACTTAATTTTTTAATTTTTAGTATGTCCACTCATCTATTTTGTCTACTTTGTTGGTGTATTTTTCAAAATGTTTGGTAGTTTGTGTATTCCCTGAATTAGTGCCCTCACATTTGTCCCTATTTTTTCATTGATGGCCTTCATAATTCTTCAATTCACAATTAGATCTTTAATCCATGTTGAGATGATTTTTGTATAAGGTGTGAGGTGAAGGTCTTGTATCAATCTTTTGCATACCACTTTCTAGTTCTGTCACCATCATGTTTTGAAGAGGCTATCATCTGCCCATGCAATACACATAGGTGTTTTGTCAAAAATCAGTTGGCTGTATATAGATGGATTAATTTCTGGATTCTAGATTCTGTTTCATTGATATATGTATCTTTCACTGTACCAGTACCAAGCTATTTAAATAATGGTAACCGTGTAGTTAAATTTGAAGTCAAGGACTGAGAAGCCTCCATTTTTTTTTTTAATGTTTTATTGTGAGTTATGTGATAGTTTACATGGGAGAACATTAGATTGACATTCATTCTATCGTATATCGTTTCATTGCCATGGTTGAAATCCCCTCCATGCATCATCAACCAACCAAAGGATATACCCTGAAAGCCTGCCCCCCACAACCTCCCGGTCTTCAGCACACAGTCCCTTTACCTCTCTGGATCTAAAGTCTCCAGCTGCTCCATCTCTCCACGTCATTGTCTCTGCCTCCATCTCAAGCATCTCTGCTTCTCTGGGGAGGGTCCCGCTCTCTGCTTTTCTCCGTTGATGGACCTAGGAACCTCTGCTCCTAGACTGGAAGGTTAATCACTTCCCTCCTTGCTATAAAACATCTACCTTTACATTTCCAACTATCACAATCAGTCCTGATAACAATAATTCACTATTGTATCACAAGAGACCTATCTGCATTTCATTTCATCAGCCCCACTTAGACAGATTGAATACTGCTCACTGGAAATTCTACCTTCCTCCAGGCCCTCTGGATCTAGGTTCCCTCTTGAAAGCTTGTAAGCTAGTCAATTCTTGCCTTTGTAGCCCCACCCCCCATTTTGGGTAGCTAATGTCCAAGTTGCCCATATCTGTCTACTCTGTGTGTGGAGGGGGTAGGAATGGTTCTTGCTGTAAGGATTTGTTCCCTCTTTTGCTCTACTGCATCCATAGGTGTAGGTCAAGTTCATCAAATTCTGTCAGATTACTCTTTTTTTCCTCTTCTTTGTTCTTCTGTTTGAGCTCTGATCATCCAGTCATTGAAGACAGGTCAAATGGATATTATCTGCAAGTGTGGGTGTTCTTGTGCATATGCCCACTCTTTTTATCAGCTGGATGCTTCACTCTCCACTCTAGTCCTCTGTGGCTATGTCACTGACTCTGGGCCCATGAGTCCCCAGGTCTTGCCACACTGCTGGCCAACTAGGTCTTCACCAGGGTTCAGAGAAGTCTATTGAACATTGTAGGGCTTAGCTCACTGTTTCATTGCTGTTTTCCCCTTACTTCCCCTTATCGGAGATGATTGTGGTCACCAACCAAAGTGTGTATTCCCATTGAGTCTTAGTCTTGGAAGAGGATTTGCACTGAGGGGACCCAACTACTTGCCTTGATGCTTCCTGGCCAAGCAACTTGTTTGTTTTTGTAGTAATAGTTGGTCTGCCTCTATTGTTTTGTATTTTTCCTGTAGGTCTTGCTTTCAAGAAGTATCTTCTGTTCTTCTAGCTGCTCCAGGCTGGGCTGCTCGTCCTGTCAAGTGAGAATTTCCCATTTCTGGAGGTCTGGATGTGCTTCAGGCTTCCACCTATAGTCTTATGTATTGCAGAGGCTCCACAGGAAGCCTCGTTAACTGGGCACATTGTAGCCCCATTGTAGGTATTCCAATCAGTTATAGGCAGAAGACGAACTTACAAGCATTCTATGGTGATGGTTCTGGCTATTCCTTTCTCTCCCCCTCCAGTGTCTATTTTATAATATAATGCAAGGAAAACCAAGATTCAAAAGACAGCCAAGCATCTTAACATTA
>NW_006408719.1:5576191-5582116 GCF_000296735.1 Chrysochloris asiatica | reverse complement strand
CAGGGTTGGCTTTGGTAAAATCCCTTAGATTCTGTTTATCCTGGAATGTTTTGATTACACCATTGTATTTGATTGATAGCTTTGCTGGATAAATGATTGTTGCTGGCAATTTTTTTCTTTCATGTTTCTATATTTGTCTCCCCATTGCCTTCTTGCCTGCATGATTTCTACTGAGAGATCTGAGCTTAATCTCACTTGTTTCGCTTTGTATGTGACACTTCTGTTTTCCCTAGCTGATTTCTGGTGTGTCTCCTTATCTTTAATTTTGGAGAGCTTAATTATGATATGTCTCTGTGGTTTTATTTTGGGGTCTATCTTTCCTGGGGTTCATTGAGCTTCTTGAATGTTTATCTTTTCACTTTTCATGATGTTACAGAAATTTTCTTCCAGCAGTTCTTTAACTATTTCCTCTGTGGACTTGTGTGATTTTTCTTGTTCTTGAATGCTGATAATTCTTAAGTTATTCCTCTTCATGTTATCCAACATGAATCTTAGGCTTTCTTCAGATTGTTTTATACTTTTTTTGTGTTTGTTCTTCCATCTTAGTGGTACTGAGAGATTTGTCTTCCAGCTCACTGGTTCTGCCTTCCATCTCATCTATTCTACTCTTTTGCCCTTACAGAGTATTGTCTGTTTCTGATATTCTAATATTGAACGTTTGGATGGCTTTCTGTAGGTTTTGAATTGTTTCCAATGCTGTATCTATCTTATTTGATTGTTCCTGTAGCACTTTCCTGAGTTCTTATTTATTGTGCTCAACTCCATTGTAAAGTGTTTTTAAACATTTTATGATCATATTTCTGAATTCCTTTTTATGCATTTCCGAGGTCGTCCCTCCTTTCATAATGGAGTTCAGGTCTACCTCTAGGTTATTTGTCTCAGACATTTTATCTTTTTTCTCATCATGTGCTGATATGGTCATCTGCTTTTGCCTCTTCGGCACGTTCAGTGTTTATCTGTGGCCTTAATACTTAATTGAGTATTTGTTTTGATATATATATATATATATTATGCTTTAAGATTGCTTCCAGGAAGATGTGATCAAGATATGGGCTTCCCTTTTCACTCTTCTTATTGCTTAACTCAAAGTACCTTTTACGGGTGTTGTCTGCCTTCCTGGTATATGGCAGTTGGTATTGATTCTTGACTGGGTTTTGTAGTTTTATAGAGTGCGATTGTAGCTTGGCTATATGGCAGCAGTTGCTAATTCTTCTTGGGTAATATAGGGAGATCGAGAGTTCCCCAAATGCTGGAGGGGGAGCAAAAAACAACAAAACAGCACCAATGGGGAAAAAAAAAAAGAAACAATAAAACCTAAAAACAAAAACAACAAAAATGAGACTTAATACTGCAGTCTACAATCACAGAAAAGGGAGAATAGGGAGAGAAGAAAAAAAAAATGTGTAGCTGAATATGAATATGACATTAATGTCCTCTCTTCAGCTTCTTGTTTTCAAAGATGCCTGAGAGATTTCAAGATGCCACTATTCGTTGTTATGCTATACCTCAAGCTTTAATTTAATTTTTTTTTTTTTTTTTTAAGTCTCTTTCCCTCTCTACAGCCCTGTCCTACCCTTTCCCATATTAAAACAACAACAACAACAACAAACTTGCAGGGTCTGCTCCTGAGCAGAGTATCTGTGCACATGCGGGAAGATCAACCCACCTGTAGTGCTGGTGTGGGATGTCCACTCGCTCAGGCTCCCCCTCTAGGCACCAGAATGGAGGTGCACCAACAGTGGGCCTGCCAATGACCAGATACCAAAATAAATAAATTAATTAATTAAATTAAATCAAAACAAAGCAAAACTGACAAAGTGTATTGTCCGTCTTTGCTCCAAGGTTCCTGTGGCTTTTTTCTGTGGTGTTTCTGCTCCCCCGCTTGGTCTTGCCGTTTGGTCTAGCCCAAGATGTCAGCTCTGGCCTCTGAGCCCAACATACTCAAAAGTACATGATTTTTCCCTTTAGCTTCAAGTTCCAGTAGCTATAAGCCTTCGAACTTTAAAAATATTCCTTGCTCTGTGGTTCCAAGTTTTGGAGCTTTGTTCTGGATCTCCTTTGCCTGGTATTCTTTGGTATGGCTGATGGCGAAGTTCACTGCACCTCCATCCTAGCCGCCATCACCCAGACTCCACATGTATTTTTTCCCCCATTGCCTTCTTGCCTGGATTGTTTCTGCTGAGGGATCAGAGCTTAATAGAATTTTCTTGCCTTTGTAAATATCACTTCTCTTTTCTCTAGCTGCTATTAGGATTTTCTCCTTGTCTTTAATTTGAAGAGCTTGATTGTTACATGTTTTGGTGATTTTCTTTTCAGGTCTATTTTTCCTAAGGTTCATTCAGCTTCTTGAATGGTTATCTTCTTATCCTTAAAGATGTTAGGGAAATTTTATTCCAGAAGCTCCTCATTTATCTTCTCTGTGGACTTCTGTGATGATTCCTGTTCCAGAATGACAATTATTTTTAAGTTATTCCTCTTCAGGTTATCCAACATGAATCTTAGACTATCTTCAGACTTTTAAATTATTTTTTCTGTTTAGCACTATTGAGAGATTTATCTTCCAGCTCACTGGTTATGGCTTCCATTTCTTCAATTCTACTCCTTTGACCTTTCAGTGTATTGCCCATTTCTGATAGTTTTTAATTGCTTGGACCTCTTTTTGCAGGTTTCAAATTTTGTCCATTGCTGTATTTATTTTGTTTCATTGATCTTATAGCACATTCCTGACTTCTTCCTTATTTTCCTCCACCCCTTTGAGGAGCATTTAGATTTGTCTTCATATCATTCTTCTGAATTCATTCTCAGGCAGATATAAAGCCTGCTCTTCTTCTAATGGTGAGTCTATGTCTTCCCTCAGCTCAATTGTCTCAGTTACTCTTTGCTGTTTTTGGACATGCACCAAGGTCTTCTTTTGTTTTTTTCTTGGACATTTTCAATAGTTAGCTGTGTTTCAAATGATTAAGTGTATGTATATTGCTGTGTTGTTAAGCTTACTGAGTGTCTCCTTGTGGTTGTGATCTGGAGATAAGCTTCCTTTTTCCTATCTTTTATTCCTTAGCTACAATCTATCTTAGCAAATGTTGGTTATCTGTGTAATGCCTAGCAGCTGGTATTGGCTCCTGTCCACTTGTTCAGGCTTCTCCTCTAGACACCACCATGGAAGTTTACAGAGAGATACTGAGAAATTAATGGAAGAAATATTTTCCACTATTTTTATTTCTGAAGGTCAGTTAAGTATTTGAGTATGCAGAACATAATTCTCAAAATAGCTGTGTCCTTGTATATAGCAGTTGGTGTTGCCTCTTGCCTTTTATGATGGGGTTTTACATGGTGCAAATACAGTTTGGCTATATGGCCAGACCTGATGTTACTTGTTAGGTAAGGCAGGATTAAAGGTCCGGCCCAGGTCAACTTTAGGGTTAAGTTCCAGAATCAGACATCATAATAAGCAGCCAAAGGATTAGATTGTGTGACCACTGAGTGTTTCAGCGATTTCCTCTTTGTGCTGTGGTAAAATTTTACCCTGTGGGTGCAACATTAGACCCTTTTGTTTGTGTGCTCCCACAACCTGAAAGTGCACAAGATGGGCAGAGAGGGTGAGATAGGGAAGAGGAGGAAAAAAAGTGATAAAAACCATCACATGTTTTTCCAGATGCCACTCTATGGCTTTAGTGCTGTATCATACTGGCTATATCCCTGTCTTCTTATTTCAGCCCAGCCTTTTTTTTTTTTTTTTTAAGTGTTTTGTTTTCCTGATTTGTGTATGAGGGTTATGCTCACTTCATAAAATGTTTTTAGAAGTTTCCCAACCTTTTCTGGAACCTATAATGTTCTTGTTGTTAAGTGCTGTCAAGTCTGTTCCGACCCATAGCGACCCTGTACAGGGTTTCCGAGGCTGTAAATCTTTACGGGAGCAGAATGCCTCATCTTTCTCCCATGGAGCTGCTGGTTTTGAACTGTTGGCCTTAAGTTCACAGCCCGATTCGTAATCATTATGCTACCAGAGCTCCTATAACCTATAATAGTTGAGGAAAATTAGTGTCAGGCCTGGACATTTTTTATTGTTGAGAGATTTTTAATTACCTGATGTATTTATTCCTGTGCCAATCTGTCAGTTTGTCATAATGCAGTGGCTTGTGTATTGCTGTGACACAAGTATAATTTCGCTTAAGAAATTTCAAAAAACAGCTGCAATAATACATGAACAGAGAACTGACAGATGTTTGGCCTTTTCTTTCTTTTCAATGACATTTTGTTTTTTTTTCATATATTATTTTGTTACCTTTTGTCATTACTGTTCAATGAATCAAATATGTTCTTGAGATGGTTTCTAAATTCAGGCAAAATATACTCAGTGTTTCTCTGCTAAAGAAATTATGAGGTACAAGAGCTGAACAGAAAATTTCAAAGATCAGCTCGAGAAGTTAAAGCCAAATATTACAACAAAATATGCAAAGATCTGGAGTCAGAAAACCAAAAAGGACGAACACATTCAGCATTTCTCCAGCTGGGGGAACTGAAGAAAAAATTCAAGCCTTGACTTTTGTTACTGAAAGATTCTCTGGGAAAATTATTGAATGATGCAGAATGCATCAAACGAAGATGGAAAAGATACACAGAGTCATGGTACCAAAAGAAATAGTTAATGTTCAACCATTTCAACAAGTAGCATATAATCAAGAGCTAATGATACTGAAGGAGGAAGTCTAAGGTGCATTGAAGGAATTGGCAAAGAACAAAGTACCAGAAATTGATGGAATAAAAATTGAAATCTTTCAAGAAAGTGAGGTGACAGAGGAGGCATTCACTCATCTATGCCAAAAAATTTGGAAAACAACTATGTGGCCGACTGATTGTAAGAGATCCGTATTTGTGCCAATTCCAAAGAGAAGTGACCCAATGGAATGCAGAAATCATCAGACAGTCTCTTTGTTATGCCATACGAGTAAAGTTTTACTAAAGGTAATATAGAAATGGATGCAAGCATACATTGATAGAGAACTTCCAGAAGTTCAAGCCAGATTCAGAAGAGGCCATGGAACAGGGGATATCATTAATGATGTCTGATGGACCTTAGCTGAAAGCAGAGAATATCAGAAATATGTTTACCGGTGCTTTATTGAATACACAAAGGCTTTTGATTGCATGCATCATGACAAGCTATAGACAACATTGCAAAGTATGAGTATTCCAGAACACTTATTTGTGCTCATTAGGTATCTGTACATGGACAAAGAAGCTGTTGTTAGAACAAAACATAAAATACTGGTTTAAAATTAAGAAAGGTGTGTGACATGGTTGTATTCTTTTGTCATACTTATTCAACTTTTATGCTGAGCAAATAATCCGAGAAGCTGGGTCATATGAAGAAAAACGTGGTATCAGGATTGGAGGAAGACTCATTAACAACCTGCGATATGCTAAAGGTAATACAGAAATGGCTACAGTCATAGATTGACAGAGAACTTCCAGAGGTTCAAGCTGGACTCAGAAGAGGTCGTGGAATGAGAGATATCATTGCTGATGTCCAGTGGATCTTGGGTGAAAGCAGAGAATATCAGAAAGATGCTTACCTGTGCTTTATTGACTATGAAAAGGCTTTCGATTGTGTGGATCATGACAAGCTATGGACAACATTGAGAAGTATGAGCATTCCAGAACACTTAATTATACTTTTGAGAAATCTGTACCTGGATCAAGAAGCAGTTGTTCAAACAGAGCATGGGAACACTGAATGTCTTAAAATTGGGAAAGGTGTGTGACAAGGTTGTGTTCTTTCAACATACTTATTCAACCTGTATGCTGAACAAATAATACGAGAAACTGGGTTCCGTGAAGAAAAACGTGGCGTCAGGATTGGAGGAAGACTCATTAACAACCTGCGATATGCAGATGATACAACCTTGCTTGCTGAAAGTGAAGAGG
>NW_006408719.1:5571713-5575631 GCF_000296735.1 Chrysochloris asiatica | reverse complement strand
TGGAGGGTCAGAGAAAGAGAGGAAGACCCCCAATATGATGGATCAGCCAGGTGGCATCATTGATGGTGTCAAGTGTGGCAGCGATAGCGAGGTTTGCCCAGGATTGGACATTGTTTCGTTCTGCTGTGCATAGGGTCGCTATGAGTGGGTTCTGACTCGATGACACCTGACAACAACAACCACAACAACAACCCAGCAAAGGAATTGCTAGATCATAAGGTATTTCTATTTCCAAATTTCTGAGGATGTGCCATACTATTTTGCAGAGTCGTTGGGCCATTTTTCAATCCCACAAGCAAAGTACGAGTGTCCCAGTCTCTCCACATCCTTGCCAGCATTTATTATTTTCTTATATTTTGAATTTCATTGCTTTGCTGGCATGAGATGATATCTCAATGTTTTTTTATTTTATTTTATTTTTTTTTAATTATGTGATAGTTTACATGGGAGAACATTACTTTTACATTCATTCTATCGTATATCATTTCATTTCCATGGTTACAATCCCCTCCTTGTATCATCAACCAACCAAAGGGTATACCCTGCAAGCCTGCCTACCCCCCTGGTCTTCAGCACACAGTCCCTCTCCGTCTCTGGATCTAAAGTCCCTAGCTGCTCCCTCACTCCACATCATCGTTTCTGCCTCCATCTCAGGCATCACTGCTTCTCTGGGTAGGGTCTTGATCTCCTCTCTTTTCTGTTGATGGTCCTAGGGACTGCTGCTCTTAGACTGGAAAGTTAATCACTCCCCTCCCTGCTATTAAACATCTACCTTTACGTTTCCAACCCTCACAATCGACCCTGTTAACAATTATTCACTATTGTATCACAATTGACCCGTTTGCATTTCATTTCATCATCCCTACTTAGACAGATTGGATCCTAATCACTGGAGATTCTACCTTCCTCCACACCCTCTGGATCTAGGTTCCCTCTTGAAAGCTTATAAGCCAGTCACTTCTTGCCTTTGTAGCCCCCTCCCCCATTTTGGGTAGCCAATGTGTGAGTTGTCCATCCCTGTCTACTCTGTGTGTGGAAGGGGTGGGAATGATTCTTGCTGTAAGGATTTGTTCCTTATTTTGAGCTACTGCTTCCATAGGTGTAGGTCAAGTTCATCAAATTGTATCACAATACTTTTTTCTCCCTCTTCTTTCTTCTTCTGGTTGAGCTCTGATCATCCAGTCATTGAAGCCAGGTCAAGTAGGTATTATCTACAAGTGTGGGTGTTCTTATGCATATGTCCTCTCTTCTTATCAGCTGGATGTTTCACTCTGCACTCTAGACCTATGTGGCTATGTAACTGACTCTGAGCCAAAGAGTCCCCAGATCTTGCCACACTGCTGGCCAATCAGGCCTTCAAACAAGTTCAGAGAAGTCTATTGAACTTTATAGGGCTTAGCTCGCCACTTCATTGCAGTTTTTCCCTCACTTCCCCTTATCGGTGACAAGCGTGGTCACCAATCAAAGCGTGTATTCCCATTGAGTATTAGTCTTGGAAGAGGGTTTGCACTGAGGGGACCTGACCACTTGCCTTGATGTTTCCTGGGCAAGCAACTTGCTTGTTCTTGTAGTAACAGTAGGATGGCCTATGTTGTTTTATGTCTTTCCTCTAGGCCTTTCTTTCAAGAAGTATCTTATGTTCTTCTAGCTGCTCCAGGCTGGTCTGCTCGTTCTTTCAAGTGAGAATTTCCCATCTCTGGAGATTTGGATTTGGTTCAGGCTTCTACCTATATTGTAGAGGCTCCGCAGGAAGCCTCCTTCACTGGGTACATTGTAGTCCCATTTTAGGTATTCCAATCAGTTATAGGCAGAAGACAGACTTACAAGATTTCTATGGTGATGTTTCTGGCTATTCCTTTCTCTCCCCCTCCAGTGTCTATTTTATGGTATAATGTAAGGAAAACTGAGATTCAAGAGACAGCCAAGCATCTTAATATCATTTCCCCTTTTTCCCAATTCCAACCATGTCTCAATCTCTGTGTCCCAGAGCCCTGTTGTGCCAAGGTTGTACATATGTAATTCTTTATCTCTGTCCCACTTAGCCCATTCAGGCCTGTGTAATTATTCTCCCATCTGCTTTGTTATTTCATTCTGCTCTCCCTTATTGAATATCTGCCCCCTCCCCATCACCCAAACTACCCTGTGTCTAATCCCTGCCCTGCTCTCCACCTTCACCTCCCTCCACACCAACATCCCAGCAATCAACAAAAAATCTCCCCCACCCTCCTTTAGTATGGGTTATTTTTCTTGGTCTTTTATGGTAGTGGTCCTGTGCAGCATTTCTCCTTTTGTCACTGACGAATTTCATTCAACATAATGCATTCAAGATTCATCCATGTTATGCGGTGGATTGCAACTTCCTTGTTGTTCTTCAAGGTAGCATAGTATTCCATTATGTGTATATACCACAGTTTGTTTATCCATTCTTCAGTTGATGGGCATTTTACCGCCTCCATCGTTTTGCTATTGTAAATAGTGCTGCTATGAACATTGGTGTGCATATATCTTCTCGTGTTGTGGCTCGTTTTCCTTGTTGGTAAATACCAAGTAGAAGAATTGCTGGATCATAAGGTATTTCTATTTTCTACCTTCTGAGGAAACACCATGTTGCTTTTCAGAGATGTTGGACCATTTTGCAGTTCCAGCAGCAATGCAGGAGTGTCCCAATCTCTCCACATCCCCGCCAGCATTTATTGTCCTCTACATTTTTTATCTTTGCTGTTATCGTTGGTGTGAGATGATATCTCATTGTTGTTTTGATTTGCATCTCTCTAATGGTTAGTGATCGTGAACATTTCTTCATATATTTATTGGTTGCCCAGATCTCTTCCTTGGTGAAGCATCTGTTCATGTTCTGTGCCCACTTTTTAATTGGGTTATTTGTCTTTTTCTTGTAGAGGTGTTGTAGTTTCCTATATCTTATAAATGAGTCCCTTTTCTGATGTGTCATTGCACAAGATTTTTTCCCATTCTGTGTGGTCCATTTTTACTCTTCTGGTGAAGTCCTTGTTGCACATAAGTTTTTAATTTTTAATATGTCCCACTCATCTATTTTGTCTACTTTTGTTTGTGTTGCTTTCAAAATGTTTTGTAGTATCTGTATTCCTAGAATTAGTGCTCTCACATTTGTCGCGATTTTTTCATAGAAGGCCTTCATAATTCTGCGATTCATATTTAGGTCTTTAATACATGTTGGGTTGGTTTTTGTATAAGGTGTGAGGTGAAAGTCTTGTTTCAATCTTTTGCATATCGTTTTCCAGTTCTGCCACCACCATCTGTTGAAGAGACTATCACCTCCCCATGAGATATATTTAGGTGTTTTTTTAAAAAATCAGTTGGCTGTATGTAGATGCTTTAATTTCTGGATTCTCAATTATATTCCATTGATCTATGTGTCTTTCATTGTACCAGTCTCAAGCTGTTTTGATCACTCTAGCCATACAGAAAATTTTGAAGTCGGGAAGTGACAGGCCTCCAAACTTCGTCTTCTTTTAAGTAGTGCTTTGTTTATCCTGGGTCACTTTCCTTTCCATATAAAGTTTGTAATTGTTTTTTTTCCATCTCTTTGAAGAATGTCGTTGAAATCTGGATCAGGATTGCATTATATATGTAGATTGCCTTCGGCAGTATTGACATTTTCACAATTTCAAGTATTCTTATCCAGGAGCATGGTACATTCTTCCATTTATGTAAGTCTCTTTTGGTTTGTTGTAGTAGTGTTTTGTAGTTTTCTTTGCATAAGATCTTTGTTTTTCTGGTTACATTTATTCCTAGATATTTCATCCTTTGGATGGCTATTGTAAATGGTATTGCTTTCCTTATGTCTTTTTCAATGCTGTTGTTTCTGGTATAGAGGAATCCAACTGATTTTTGTATGTTGATCTTATATCCTGCCACTTTGCTGAATCTTCCAATGAG
>NW_006408719.1:5506154-5571007 GCF_000296735.1 Chrysochloris asiatica | reverse complement strand
TTTTGATGACCTGATCAATTTCTTCTTTTGTTATGGGTCTGTTCAGGTTTTCTACTTCACTGTGTATACGTTTAGGTAGGCCGTGTTTATCTGCAAATGTATCCATCTCTTCTAAGTTTTCAAATTTGTTGGAGTACAACTCTTCATCATAGTATTCTGTTATTATTCTTTTGGTTTCCTTTGGTTCCGTTGTGACATCGCCCTTGTGGTTTCTAATGCATGTTATTTGTGTCTGCTCTCTCTTTTCTTTTGTTAGGCTGACCAGTGGTCTGTCTATATTGTTAATTCTTTCAAAGAACCAACTTCTTGTCCTGTTGATTGTTTCTAGAGTTTTTCTGTTTTCTATCTCATTTATTTCTGCTCTAATCTTTATTATTTCTTTCTTTTGGTTGCTGTGGTTTTCCTCTGTTGGTCTGTTTCTAATTGTTGTAGATGCTGTGTTAATGTGTTAATATGGTTCTTTCTTCTTTTGGATGTGTGTGTTTATTGCAACAAATTGTCCTCTCAGCACTGTTTCGCTGTGTCCCAAGGATTTTTGTATGTTGTGTTTTCATTCTCATTTTTTTCTAGGACCTTTGTGAATTCACGTTTAATTTCTTCTACTACCCAGTCACTTTTCGGCAGGTTGTTATTCAGTTTCCATGTATTTGACTTAATTTCCTTGCTCTTCTTATTGTTGATTTCTAATTTGATAGCATTGTGGTCTGAGAAGATGCTTTGTAGTATTTTGATATTTGTAAATACATGGAGATTTGTTTTATGGCCTAAATAGGGTCTATTCTGGAGAATGTTCCATGTGCACTGGAAAAGAATGTGGATTGTGCAGTTGTTGGTTTGAATGTTCTGTACATATCTATGAGGTTCAATTTGCTGATTGTGTTGTTTCGTTCTTCTGTGTCTTTGTCGAGTTTCTGGTTGTTCTATTCATTTTTGAAAGTGGTGTATTGAAATCACCCACTATTATTGTAGATTCATCTATTTCTTTCTTCAAATCTATTAGAGTTTTCTTTATATATTTTGGAGCTCTTGCATTGGGAGCATTGGTATTTATTATGGTTATTTAATCTTGTTCTTTTGTCCCTTTAATCATGTGATAATGCCCATCTTTATCTATTATGTTGGTTTTTTTTGCCTTAAAGTTTATTTTATCTGAGGTTAGTACTGCCACTCCTGTTCGGTTTTTATTGCAATTAGTTTGGTATATTTGTTTCCATCCTTTGACTTTTAATCTGCTTTTGTCTTTGTGTGTGAGATGTGTCTCTTTCAGACATCATATTGAAGGATCTTGTTTTCTTATCCATTCTGCCACCCTCCATCTCTTAACAGGTGCATTTAATCCATTTACATTCAGTGTAATTATTGATAGATATTGATTAATTCATGCCATTATGTGTTGTGTGTGTGTGTGTGTGTGTGTGTGTGTGTGTGTGGTGCTGCTTCTTTGTTCTGTGTGTCTTCCTTTGTTGAGTTCCTGCTTTTAGTGTTCTTTCTTGTGAGTTTACTTATAGTTTTAATGTTTCCATGTTCTTCTTGGATTTTCATTCTCTTGGTATATTGTGAAGTGTTAATTTTCTTTGTGGTTACCTTATAGTACATTAACTTTTCTCTCCATTTACTGCAGTCTATTTTATCCTGTAATTGACCTGATGTTCTCACTATCTGGATCTCTGTTCCTACATGTTTACCTTCTTTTACATTGAACTTGTTTTGATCATAGACTGACCTCCCAGATTCTCTGAGTTTATTCTTATAATTTTCTTCTGTTCTCAACTCTTCCTTCTGTTGACTTAATTCAGGGAGGTGCTGCCATGTATGTCAATGTCTCATTGTTGTCTGTTCTTGTTGGTTCTCATTCCAAAGAACTCCCTTTATGATGTTTTGTAGCACAGGCTTAGCTTTGGCAAAATCCCTTAGCTTCTGTTTATCCTGGAATATTTTGATTACACCATTGTGTTTGAATGATAGCTTTGCTGGATAAAGGATTCTTGGTTGGCTATTTTTGTGTTTCAGTGTTTTATATATGTCTCCCTGTTGCCTTCTTGCTTGCATGGTTTCTGCTGAGAGCTCTGAGCTTAATCTGACTTGCTTGCCTTTGTATGTGATACTTCTGTTTTCCCTGGCTGCTTTCAGAAGTCTCTCCTTATCTTTGTGTTTGGAGAGCTTGACTATGTTATTTCTTGGTGATTTTCTTTTTGGGTTTACCCTTCTTGGGGTTCATTGAGCTTCTTGAATATTTATCTTTTCACTTTTGAGGATGTTAATGAAATTTTCTTCCAGCAGTTCTTCAACTATTTCTTCTGTGGACTTGTGGGATTCTTTTTGTTCTGGAATGCCAATAATTCTTAAGTTATTTCTCTTCATGTCGTCCAACATGAATCTTAGACCTTCTTCAGAATTTTATATCCTTTTTGTGTTTGATCGTCTATCTTAGTGGTGTTGATAGAGTTGTCTTTCAGCTCACTGATTCTGCCTTCCATCTCATCTATTCTACTCCTCTGCCCTTTCAGAGCGTTCTCTATTACTGTTATTTTGTTAATGATCCTTTGGACCTCTTTCTGTAGGTTTTGAATTGTTTCCAATGCTCTATCATTCTTATTTGATTGTTCCTGTAATACTTTCCTGACTTCTTCCTTATATTTCTCAACTCCAATGTAAAATGTTATGAAACATTTTATGATCATTTTTCTGAATTCCTTCTCAGGTATTTCCAAGGCCCGCCCTCCTTCCAGAATGGAGTCCAGTTCTACTTCTAGGTCTTTTGTCTCAGACATTTTATCTTGTTTCTGGACATATGCTAATATGGTCATCTGCTTTTGCTTCTTGGATATGTTTAGTGTTTATCTGTGGCCTTAATACTTAATTGAGTTTGTGTTTTGGTATTTTTTATGCTTTCTGCTTGCTTCTTGGAAGATGTGATCAGGATGTGGGCTTCCCTTTTCACTCTTCTTATTGTTTAACTCAGAGTAACTTTCACAGATGTTGTCTGTTTCCATGGTTTATGGCAGTTGCTATTGGCTCTTGCCTGGGTTTTGGTGTTTTATACAGTGTGATTGTAGCTTGACTGTATGGCAGCAGTTGCTGACTATTATTGGGCAATATAGGGAGACAAAGAGTCCTCCAAAGGCAGAAGGGCGTGCATATAACAGCAAAACAACACCAGCAGGAAAAAAAAGGAGAGAAAGAATAAAAAGAAAAGTCTAAAAAACAGCAACAACAAAACAAGACTGATAATGCACTCTCTAATCACACACACACACAAAAAAAATAGTGAGAGGAGGTAGAGAAGGAAAATAAGGAAGAAAAAGAAAAATAGTAACCTAATATGAGCTCTCTTTCCCTCCCTACAGCCCTCTCCTTCTCTTTCTGGTGTTAAAAAACAAAAGAAAAAAGAAAAAAAAAAGAAAAAGCAAACAAGAAAAGTTCAAGGCCTGCTCTTAGGCTGAGTATTTGTCGGTCATTTGGTTTTAAGTGGAAACTGTCTATTTAAATTTAATGGAAATCTGTGTACATGTGTATTAGAACCCTCCAAGGGTGAGGCTGGTGTGTCCACTAGCTCAGGCACCCCTATAGTCACCAGAATGGAGGTATGCAGACAATAAGGGAAAAACGAATAGATACCCCCCCCCCCAAAAAAAAATGTCCACACCTCTATCTTTGTGGCGCTGTCAGGCGTCCATGGCTGCTCTGATCTTTTCCCTGCTTGGCCCTACACAAGATGGCGGCTCCTGGAGCAGCTGAGCGTTCCGAACCAGAAAGCAATGAATTTCTTGTTCTGCCACAAACTCCCCCAGCTGTAAGTCTTCCAACCTTCTAAATTTCCTTTATATGAGGTCCAGAGTTCTGGGACCATCCCCTGAGTCTTCTTGGTCCTGTATTCTGTGTTGTTACCAGTCGAGCTCGTCACTGCACTTCCACGCGATCTGTCATCTTGTTTGTCTCTTCAATGTTGTTTTGATTTGCATCTATCTAATGGCTAATGAACATGAACATTTCTTCATATGTTTATTGGCTGCCTGAATATCTTCCTTAGTGAAGTGTCTGTTCATGTCCTGTGCCCAATTTTTATTTGGGTTATTTGTCTTTTTCTTATACAGGTGTTTTAGTTTCCTATATATTTTAGAAATCAGTCCCTTGCCTTATAAGTCATTGCAAAAGATTTATCCCATTCTGTGGGACATCATTTTACACATTTGGTGAAATATTTTGATGCATATAAGTTTCTAATTTTTAGTATGTACCAATACTATAAGGAGCTCTGGTAATGTAGTGGTTACGAGTCAGACTGACAACCTCAAAGTCAGCAGTTTGAAACTACCAGTTGTTCCGTGGGAGAAAGATGAGGCTTTCTGCTCCTGTAAAGATTTACAGCCTCAGAAACCCTGTACAGGGTCACTATGAGTCAGAACTGACTCCATAGCACATAATAACAACAATAATAATCTATTTTTTATTCTTTTGTTTGTGCAATTTTCATAATGTTTGGTAGTCTGTGTGTGCTCTCTATTAGAGTCTTCAAATTTGTCCCAATTTCTTTATTGATGACCTCTATAATTCTGGGATTCACATTTAGGTCTTTAATCCATCTTGAGTTGGTTTCTGTATATGGCATGAGGAAAAGGTCTTTTTCAATCTTTTTTGTATTGATCTCTAGTTCTAACAACACCATCTGTGTATGAGAGTATATATTCCCTGTGTAATGTACTTAGGTCCTTTGTCAAAGATTAGTTTGCTGCATGAGAATGGGTTAATTTCTGAATTCTTGATTCTGTTCCATTGACTATGTATCTTTCATTGTTTCAGCATCAGGTTATTTTGACGACTATAGCCATACAGTAAATTTTGAAATCATGCAATGAGAGGCTTCCAACTTTGTTCTTCTTAAACAGTGATTTGTTTATCTTGGTTCTCTTCTTTTTCCATAGAAAATTTGTAATTGTTTTCTTTTTTAAGAATTTCATTGGAATATGGATTGGAACTGCATTATAAGTGTAGATTGCTTTGGGTAGTATTGACATTTCCACAATATTAATCTTGCTATGCAAGAGCATGGTATATCCTTCCATTTTTGTGAGTCTCTTATGGTTTCTTGTAGTATTGTTTTATTGTTTTGTTGTTTTCTTTGTTTCTCTTGTTACATTTACTCCTAAATATTTCACCCTTTATGTTGCTATTGTAACTGGTATTGCTTTCCTGGTTTCCTTGTCAGCGATGTGATTATGAATATAGAGGAATCCAAATGATTTTTGTATGCTGATATTGTACACTGCCACTTTGCTGAATCTTGCCATGAAGTCTAGCAGTTTTGTTTTGTTTTGTTTTGTTTTGCTGAGTCTTTTGAATTTTCTATGTGTAGGATCATACCATCTGCAAATAGAGTGTTTTACTTCCTCCTTGCCAATTTGGATGCTTTAATTTTCTTATCTTGCTTATTCCTCTGACTAAAACTTCCAACACAATATTGAATAGTAGTGATGACAAAGGTCATCCTGTTCACAATGGAAATACTTTCAGTTTCTCTGTAATGAGAATAATTTTGGCTGTTGGGTTTGTATATATACTTTTAATTATGTTGAGGAAATTCCCCTCAATTCCTAATTTGCTTAGTGTTTTTATCAGGAATGCATGTTGGATTTTGTCTAATACCTTTTCTCCATCAATCAAAACGATCATGTGGTTCTTTCCATTTTTATTATTATATGGTGGATTACCTTTATTGCTTTTCTCACTTTGAACCAACCTTGCATCCTTGATATGAATCGCACTTGGTAATGAATTTGTTTTTTTTTTTTGTTTGTTTGTTTGTTTTTTTAATGTGTTGTTAGTTTCTGTTGGCTAGGATTTTGTTGAGAATTCTTTCATCTATGTTCATGAGGGATATTGTTCTATAATTTTCTTTCCTAGTGATGTCCTACCCTGGTTTTGCTATGAGGGTTGTACTTGCTGTATAGAATGTATTAGGACACTTTCCATTCTTTTCAATATTCTGAAATAATTTCTGTCGAATTGGTGGTAGCTGTTCCCTGAATATTTGGAAAAACTCACCAGTGAAGCCATCTATACCTGGATGCTTTTTGGTTTGGAGTTTTTGTTTGTTTCTTGGAGACATAGATAGCTTATTTATTTGAGGGGGTTTCAAATTTTTTGTGGAAAAATTACATAATACTTTTGTTGTTGAAACATTTTGTTGTGACTTTAGTGAAGCTTGACAGACCAGATCATCAGTTATAAATACAACCAATTACATGCTTTGTTTCATCTCAAGACTGTCAACTCGTCTATTTCAGTCCAGTTACCCCACTTCCTCCCTGTGGTCCTTATTGCTATTCCACCCTCCTTCCTAAGTCCTCTGAACCTTGCCCCCATATAAATGTTCCTCTTTTGATCTTGAATCTTTGACCACCTATGGTGAGCAGACCTCATTAGTGTTGTTGTCCCCTAGATACTTATCTACTGCTTGGTTGAAAATTGGGTCACAACGGTGAGTTCCATTCCAGACCTGAAGGGTAGCCAAAGGTCATAGTCTTGAGTTCCTCCAGTCATTTTCTGACCAATAAGCCTGGTCTTTTTCATAATTTTAATTTTTGCTCCACATTTTATCCCACTATCTCCAGGACTTCTAATGTGATCACTTTCAGAGTAATTGGTAGTGGTAACTGGGCATTATCTAGTTCTTCTAGTTGGTTGGGAGTTTTTTGATGACTTGATCAATTTCTTCTTTTGTTATGGGTCTGTATAAGTTTTCTACTTTGTTCTGTGTAAGTTTAGGTAGGGCATAGTTTTCTAAAAAAATAATTGTCCATCTCTTCTAATTGATCACATTTGTTGGAGTATAACTCTTCATCATATTCTGTTAATATGCTTTTTATTTCTTTGCTTCCTTTGTGACATCACCCATGTTATTTCTAATGTGTGTTATTTGTGTCTTCTCCTGCTTTTATTTTGTTAAGTTTGTTAATAGTTTGTCAATTTTATTAACCTTTTGAAGGACCAGCTTCTTGTCCTGTTTATTCCATCTATGTTTTTTCTGTTTTCTATCTCATTTATTTCTGCTCTAATCTTTATTATCTCTCTTCTTCTGTTGACTGAAGGTTCACTTTGTTTGTCTGTTTATTATTGTTGGAGATGCTGTGGTAATGTGTTAATTTTGGTGTTTTCTTCTTTTTGAATGTGTGCATTTTTGCAATAAACTTTCCTTTCAACACCGCTTTCACTGTGTCACAAAGATTTTGGTATGTTGTGCTTTCGTTCTCATTTGTTTCTAGGAACTTTTTAAGTCCAAGTTTTATTTCTTCTATTGCCCAGTAGCTTTTAAGCAAGGTGTTATTCATTTTCCATCTACTCAACTTTATTTCTTTGGGCTTCCTATTGTTGATTTCTAATTTTATAGCATTGTGGTATGAGAATATACTTTGCAGTGTTTTGATGTTTGTAAATTTATGAAAGCTAGTATTATAGCCTAATACCTGATCGATTCTGAAGAATGCTCCATGTGCATTGGAAATTAATATGAATTGTGCTGTTGTTTGGTTGAATATTCTGTACACATCTATGAGGACAAGTTGGTTGACTGTATTTTTAGTTCCTCTATATCTTTGTTAAATTTCTTTCTGGTTGTTCTATCCGTTTGAAAGTGGTGTATTAAAATCTCCAGCTATTATTGTTGATTTGTCTATTTCTTTTATTCTAGTCAGGTTTGCTTGGAGATCTTTCATCGGGAGAGTAGATATTTATTATGATTATATCATCTTGACTCTTTAATCATAAGATACAGAAAATTGTACACTATAGGTGCAATTCTGGAACCTTTGGGTGTTGCATTCCTACCCACATAAAGCAATCAGTGCTGGGCAGAAATGATACGACAAGGAGAACACAAGAAAGGAAGGGGAAAATGTAAAAAATTAACAATTTATTTTCCAGAAATTGTTGCTTGGCTTTTATGCTGTATCAGACTGGCTCTGGCCCCACTATCTGATTCCTTCCAAGACTGCTGGCCAAAGTCTGCAAACTAATTGATTCAGAAATCATGTTTCTTCTATCCCCAATCAGATTTCTCCTCTGGTGGGTGCCCAAAATTGTTTCCCCTTATTTTGTATTAAATCGAAAGTTCTGGGTCTGTCCCAGGAAATCCCCTTCTCTGGCTTTTCTGTACCTCCATTGAGACACTCTGCTGATTGTCTCCGCTTATCTCCTGTACACATTTCTTATTTTTTTAAAAAAAAAGCATTATGCTGCAGAAAATGGGTAGTTTCAGCTGAAATAAGAAAAAACTGGTTCTTCTTACAGTTTACTAATACTGTGTGTCTTAAAGAAATGTTTTTTATCTTCTGTTCCATAGATGAATCTAATATAAAAGGTTCTTCATTATCAAAAACAAGAACAACAATCAATTCTGATTATTTTTACCTTTTTAACTACATTAAAATAATATATTTTGGAAGTATAGGGTTTCACTTATACAAGGGTACATGAAAAAAGTATTACTTTGTTCTGTATTGGAAATGTTAAAGTATTCAGGCAGAAAAAAAATCATATAGAACAAAATTTTTCATCTACATAAAGAAAGGAAATGTTTTGGAGATGGACTAACTATAGGTAGTTAAATATTTATTTGTTAAAACAATAATTGGTATAATATGTTAGACTGCTATAGCATATGGATAAATGGCCTGAATTAGGGCAATATAACAGGAAATGAGAGGAATACATTTGGAATACGTTGTTATAAATTACCTAAACTACACATTAAATGATGTAACATTACTTTTAGGTAGAGTTTTGTTATTCAGAGTGTATATTATAAACTACATACTACAAAAAATTTTTAAAGCTTAAATTATGTGCTAATAGAAGAAATTAAATAGAATTTTATAAAATGGTTAAATGAATCCAGAGAAGGCAGAAAAAGAAGAGGAAAAAACATGGAGAAACTTCAACAAATTAAAAGCAGTTGTAAATATGGTAGATATTAACCACAGAATATCAATAATAGCTTTAAATATGAATGGTATAAGCACAATTGAAAACAGATATTCAGAGTGGAATAACAAACACACACACACACAAAAAAACTGTGTTGTGTATAAGAAGTCTGAATTTAATGATACTGACTCAGATTGGTTGAAATTAAAGGGATAAAGAATGATATAACAATAAACACCAGAAAATTTGAGGAGGTACATTAATTTCATCCAAAACAAACTTTAGGTTAAGCAATATTACAGGGTTAAAAGACAATTAAATAATGAAAAATAAGTCAAGTATTCAAAAAGCATAACAAACCTAAATGTGTCTATCACATTTATATATGTGAGTTCAAAACTAAATAGAACAACAGGAACATTATAAAAATCCACTGTTAGAGTTGGAGATGTCAATTTTCCTCTATATAAAAACAGAATATATCAAGCAGGCAATAAATCAGTAAACATCTAATATCAATAAAGCAAACTCATAACTTAAGAAATAACACATAAAGGATTAAAATAAACCTAAGTCAAGGAGGAGGAAGAAAGCAACAATTAGAATACAGTGTTTTAAAAAATTATAAAAAAATCAATAATAGAGACACATTTACTGGTAAAAATCAATAAAAAGAAACAACAACACAATTCTGGTTCTTAGAATATAACCTTGAAGTTAATAGAATTCTAGCCAGACTGTTCAAGCAAAAATTAAAGGGACAAATATAACCAAAATCAGAAACTAAAGAGAAATCATCACTATATACTGTTGTTTACATTAAAATAATAATAAGAGAATACTAAAAAATAATCTATGCTTATACATTTGATAGGGTGGATGAAAAGGATCATTTTCTTGAAAAACAAAGAGCACCAAACTCATTTAAGAAGTAATCGAAGTGAATTACTCTACAGCCATTAAAAAATTGAATTACTAATTTAAATCATTCCAAATAGAAAGTATCAGTCACAGATGGTTTCATAGTGGATCTAACAAAAATTTCAGGATGAAATGGTAATAATTCACCACAACATCTATCAAGGAAAACAATACAACTGAACTGCAAGAGCATTTTGTAACTCACTTTATGTGATCATCATAGAAAAGCACAAATTAACATCTTTCATATATATAAATATAAATATTCTTAAATTATAAGTAAATCGGATTCAGCAGTATATAAAATGATGACTCACTATTATCGAGAACCGCAATGCTGGTTTAACATTTGTAAATTAAACCAGCATTACAATCAATATAACTTTCATTGGAAGACTGAATATGGAAAAATACATATGATCATACTGACATATGCATAAATTCAACAAAGTTCAAGAACTATTAATGATAAAACTCTTAAAAAGCTAGGATAAGGAAATATGTATTAAAAAGAACTTCCTGAGTCTAATAATAATATGTACGAGAAACCTACAGTCAATGTCATATTTAATGGTAACAAAGAAAATTATTTTATCCTAAAATCAAGAACAGATCAAGGATGTCTTAATTCACCACTTCAATTTGTGGCACTAGAGGAGACACACTGGCACCAGCTACTCCTCAGAAACCTTATACATTGTCTCTGTGAGTCAGAACAGACCATTAGGGACTACACATTCAACAGGAAGTGCAATCTTGTGTAAGACAAATCAATAAAATATAAATATATAGGCATGTATGTATGGAATATAAAATGTTGGAATATAAAAAAATAAAATATAATAAGTTATATTTGAAAATGACATGAATATCTATGAACACAATAAAATCAACTCTACAAAAAAGTCTCCTGGATGAAAAGTGAGTTTACTAAGGTCTATAAAATATTTTTGTGATTTTGTTTTAAAATTTATTTATTTTTATTTCAATTTGACTGTGCAATTTGACTTCTCATTTGTCATTTCAGACACATTTCATATACAATGCAACAGTCCTCTTCCCACTTGTTTTTACTGTTTCTATTGATCCTGCTTTCCTATTCATTCATGCTTTCTGAAGTTTAACCCAAGGAAAGTGCAGTGCTTTTGATTTTTTATGGTTGACTGTACAAATAAATGCATATTTATCAGGTGTTATTGCTTACCATATAATACAAGTAACCTACTAACAATAGTCATAGTCTAGGGAGTTTCACCAGACTCAGTCAGACAAGTAAATCTGGTCATTTTTATTATTTGATTTTCATGTACATGTTAATTCCACTCTATCCTAGAAACTCTAATGTGATCCTTTTCAGAGCAGTCAGCAATAGTAGGCAGTCACAATCTAATTCTTCTTGTCTCAGGGTTTTGTCAGCTGCAGTTCTGGCTCATTATTATGCCTTTGGGTTAGTTATTTCCATGTGTTTTTCATGTCCTTCAATCCTATTTGCTTTGGGCATGGTGAGACTAATAGTTGCACCTTAGATGGATTCTCCCAATCTTTCATGACTCCCATCAATTCTCATCAAATTAGGATGTATAAAATTCTCTTTATAAAATATATTATGCCAGATGACTTGATGGTCTCCACTATTATGGTCTCAAATCTTAAGGTTCAGTTACTCTTTCACTCCATGTGTTTTGTTATGGCTAAGAAGGTTGCATTCTATGCCCTCTGTGTGTCTATTGTAAACATGGGTATATTTACAACATATAGAAGTATGCTTATATAAATATCACATACCAAGCCTATATATGATCATGAGTGTAGACCCTTTTGCTTATTCAACCTTTTCATCTTTCCTGTATGCCTATGTATCTATTTTTGCTGTTAAGTGCCACTGAATTGGTTCTGATTCATAGCAAACATGTATATAGTTTTCAAGGGAAGCCTGGTTTGAACCACCAACCTTAAGGTTAACAATCCATTGTCCTACAGTACCACATGTTTGTTATTGCTGATAATGCAGGATTTTGTATTTATATTTGCTGTCTGTAATTCCTGGGCTCCTCCCCATGCCTTGTTTTCTTTATTGATATTGTGTTGATCTCCCCTTTATAGTATCATTCCCTTACCTTCAAACAAACTGATACCTGTCTAATATCCAGTTGGGATCCTTGGTGGAACTGTAAGATAAACACTGGGCTTATAACTTCAATGTCAATGATTCACGCCCAGAAGCCACTTTTGGAAACCCAAGGTTCACTATGAGTCAGAAGCGACTCGACAGGACTTAACAGAAACATTATCTTTTTATTGATTTTCCTTCTCCCAACACTGGTAACATTGTGTGTGTGTGTGTGTGTGTGTGTGTGTGTGTGTGTGTGTGTGTGTAGAATGTTTTCCTTGAATTTCTGTACTCAAGAACTTGAATGATATATGTGCATTTTTATGTTTTTATTGTGAATTGAGTAAAGGTTTACAGGACAGATTATCAGTTTTACATTTAACAAATCATACATTGTTTCATTGCAATGATTACAATTCTCTCTGTGCACCATCAGTTTAACGTATATACCTCTTCTTTTTTGAAGCAATATATATATATATATACAGGTATTAATTTAAATGTATAAAGGGCACATATACATATACAAGAAATATATATGTATTAATTTAAATGTATAAAGGGCACATATTGTAGCTTGGCTGTATGGTCACAATTAATGTCTTCTGTCAGGTGAAGCAAGAAAAGAACACGTTCCTTCAAAATTGAAAGAGGACCGAAAAACAAGTCTCCAAATGAAAGTAATAAAAACCCAGAAAAAAAAACAACAACAATGTAAAGACAATAAAACTGGAAAAAATAAAAATAAATTTACAAATTAAAACAACAACAACAACAACAACTAATCATAACAGCTAATGATATAAATCTAGAATAATAAAACTCAGGCATAAAGCAGCCTTGGGATATTAAGAATAATTCTTAAGTGCCACCTATTTGACTTTTGCCTTCAAAGCAAGAGTTAAAGAGGAATTCAATGAAATCCCCATTGTGCTTCAAATCAATTCAGCTGTATTTCCTAGTGAGAATCAGCCATGGGTTGGCAAGACTCAATTTAGAAGAAACTGCTTGTGTGATTCTTTCTGTTGGTTCCTCCACCTTTAGTTCTGCATCCAACTCCAGGAATTTCATGGCACAGAGTCTTCACTGGTGGTGTTTACATTTACAGGTCTCATTTCTGGTCACCAGAGAGGAAATGTGTAGCTATAAAAAGAATAGAAAGAAAATAAAAATATTAAAATAATGCTAGCACCTTTCTTTCTGTAAGATGCTGGAAGGATTCTGCGATGGCAGTGCTCTCCTGCCACTCACTCTGTTCACTTTCTTTCAAGATAGTTGTGGCAGAACACACAGGATACTCTAAATCACTACAATATTTGTCATTTGTAATTCACTTACTTCACTTAGCATCATCTGTCAGTTTGTCATACTGTAGTGGCTTGTAAGATGCTGTGATTCTGAAAGCTATGCCACTGATATTTTAAATACCAGCAGGATCACCCATGTTGGACAGGTTTCAGATGAGCTTCCAGATGAAGACAGACTAGGAAGAGGCGTGACAAACTAATTCTGAATATTTAGTCACTGAAAACATTATGAATAGCAGAGAAACACTATCAGATATAGTGCCGGGAAATGAGCCACTCAGGTTGGAAGGCACTCAAAATGTGACAGGGGAAGACCTGCTTCCTCAAAGTAGAGATGACCTTGATGACGAGAATGAAGTAAAGCCCATGGAAGGAAAGCCCACAAGACCTTCATTTGCTGATGGGGCACAACTCAAAATGAAGAGAAACAGCCGTAAACATTCATTGAAATTCAGAACATGGAATGTACAAAGTATAAATCTGGAAAATTGGAAGTTGTAAAAAATGAAATGGAACACATAAACATCAATATCTTAGGCATTAGTGAGCTGAAATGAACTGGTACTAGCCATTTTGAATCTGATGACCACATAGTTTACTAGGCCAGAAATGAAAAAATGAGAGGAATGGTGTTGCATTCCTTGTCAAAAAGAACATACCCATATCAATCATTAGGTAAAATGCTGTCTGTGATAGGATAATATCCATGCACCTAGACGGAATCCCAGTTAATACCACTATTATTCAAATTTACACACCAATCACTAAAGCCAGTGAGGATGAAATAGAAGAATTCTACCAACTTTTTCAATCTGAAATTGATCAAACATGCAATCAAGATGTACTGATCATTACTGGAGATTAGAATGCAAAGGTTGGGAGCAAAGAGGAAGCATCAGTAGTTGGAAAATATGAACTTGGTGATAGAAATTATGCTGGAGAGTGTGCGATAGAATTCTGCAAAACCAATGATCTGTTCATTTCAAATACCTTCTTTAGACAGCATAAGAGATGACTATGCACATGGACCTCACCAGATGGAATACATAGAAATCAAATTGACTACATATGTGGAAAGAGACCATGGAAAACCTTCATGTCATCAGTCAAAACAAGGCCAGAAGCAGACTATGGAATAGACCATCAATTACTCATAGGAAATTTCAAAGTGAAGCTGAAGAAAATGAAAACAAGTCCATGAGAGCCAAAATATGACCTTGAATATATCTCACTTGAATTTAGAGATCATCTGAAGAATAGATTTGATACATTAAAAACTGAAGACCAAAGACCAGAAGAGGAGTGGGATGACATCAAGAATATCATACATGAAGAAAGCAAAAAGTCGTTAAGAAGACAATAAAGAAACAAAAGATCAAAATGGATGTCAGAAGAGACACTGAAACTTGCTCTCCAGTGTAGAGGTGCTAAAGCAAATGGAAGAAATGAGGAGTTCCAAGAGCTGAACAGAAAATTTCAAAAATAAGCTTGAGAAGATAAAGCCAATTATTACAACAAAATGTTCAAAGATCTGGAAAAATCAGAAAACCAAAGAGGAAGAACTGAAGAAAAAATTCAAGCCTCAACTTTCGTTATTGAAAGATTCTCTGGGTAAATTATTGAATGATGCAGAAAGCATCAAGAGAAGATGGAAGAAATACACAGAGTCATTGTACCAAAAGGAAATGGTTAATGTTCAACCGATTCAAGAGGTAGCATACGATCAAGAGCCAATGATACTGAAGGAGGAAGTCCAAGGTGCATTGAAGGAATTGGAAAAGAACAAGGCACCAGGAATTGATGGAATAAAAAATAAAATATTTCAAGAAAGTGAGGTGGCACAGGAGCCACTCACTCATCTATACCAAGAAATTTGGAAGACAACTACTGGTCAGTTGGTTGGAAGAGATATGTATCTGTTTTGGAAGAAGTGCAGTCAGAGTGCTTCTTGGAGGCCAAGATGGCCAAACTTCATCTCTCATACTTCAGCAATATTGTCAGGAGGGACCATTCACTGGAGAAGGACATCATATTTGGTAAAGTGGAGAGTCAGAGAATAAGAGGAAAACCCCCAACGAGATGGATTGGCCAAGTGGCAGCATCAATGGACTCAAGTGTGGCAACAGTAGTGAGGTTGGCCCAGGATCGGGCAGTGTTTCATTCTGCTGTGCATAAGGTCTCTATAAGTTGGTACCAACTGGATGGCACCTAATAACAACAATGTCCTACAAATCCATTCATTTTATTAGCCAATTCAAGGATTCTTCTTTATTCTTTTACTTTCAGTGGTATTCCATTGTATGTACATATCATAGTTCACTTTTTCATTCATCTGCTGATAAGCACTTAGGTTGTTTCCATCTCTTTGCTATTGTCAATAATTATTCAATGAGAATGAGTTTATATATATATTTCCAAACATCAGCAGATTATGAGAGGATGAATTTTACCAGAATTTGCTGTGTATATATTGCAGTTGTTACTGGGATAAGATGATATTTCATTGATTTTTATATTCACTTGCATCTAATGGGTAATAAGGTGTCCTGGTATGGTACTATCTGGACCCCAAGCCCTAAGGTTGGTTTGAACTGCAAGGTGTGTGGTTCAAACTCACCAATCATTCCTCAGATACCTTTTCCAGGATTGCTATGATTTGGTACCAGCTTGACAACACTTAACAACAACACTGGCCATTGATCACAACTAGTTTTTCCTGCTTGAGTATTTCTTATATTTGACTATCTTTTCTGATGATGTCTCTCTTCATGTCCTCTGCCCTTTTTTTTTTTTTTTTTTTTTTTTTCATTTTCTTAAACTTGATGGTTGTCTTTTTTGTTGTTGAGGAGTGGAGTTATTTATATTTTTTTAAATATCATTTCCTTGCCAGATATGTCAGATATGTAGTTTACAAATATTTCCCCAAACCTGTAGGTTCTAATTTTATTCCTTTGGAGAAGTCTTTTGATACTCTTTTATATTTAATTTTTAGAAGTCCCCAGTGTTCTAGTTTATTTTCTAATGTTTATAAATATTTGGTCATGTTTTACAGTTTATTCATGACACAAATTAATGGCACTAAGTTTACCACTGAAAGTACAGTGCTTTCTGGGATTAGATAATTTCTAAAATCCTACAAGAAAGACCAGTTAATATGACTGTTATTCAATTCTATCCAACTATCAATAAAATTAATGATGAAGAAATTAAAGAATTATACCAAATTCCTCAGTCTGAAGTTTATCAAACCTACAATCAGTATTCATTGACAATTATTGGTATTTTGAATGTGAAAGATAGAAACAAAGAAGAATAGTTGGAATATATGGCCAAGTTGATAGGAATGATGTTGGTGATTACATGATAGAATTTTGAAATATCAATAATTTATTAATTCAAAATGTCTATTTTAAACAGCATACATATACACTGTATCCAGTGCCCTCACCAAATGGCATAAGCAGGAAACAATTCTACTCCATCTATAAAAAAATGTTGAAGGAGATGCTCAATATCATCAACAGAAACAGGACCAGAGACCATAAAATGTGGAACAGGCCATAAAATGCTGATATGCAAGTCAGGTTGAAGTTGAAGAGAAATAAGCCATATTCACAGAGCCTAAATACAACACTGGATATTACCCACTTATATTTCCTGACCATATCAAATATAGATCTGAAACACTGAACACTAGTGACCAAAAAACAGGAGTTCTGGGATCATCACACATGAAGAAAGCAATAAGTTATGAAAGTGATAGGAAAGAAAAATAGAAATGCGTGGATGTCAGAAGAGACTCGGAAACTTGCTCTTAAATGTACAAAAGGTAATGTTAAGGATGAAGTAAAAGAGATTAATAGAAAATTCCAAAGGGCAACTCAAGAAAATAAAGCATTATAATGAAATTTGAGAGAAAAAAAATAATCTGAAGTTAAAAAGTCAAAAGGAGGAACACTTTCAGCATTTTTCTAGATGAAACCATTGACCAAAAAAAAACAAAAAAAAAAACAAAGCCACGTTGCCATATTAAATACTTATGTGGGCAAAATTGTTCTCACAAGGAACATGCATATAAACCAAGAAGAAGTTGTTTGAACAAAACAAGGAAATGTTTAATTGTTTTATATCAGGAAAGGTGTGATTTAGGGTTGCATCCTTTCACCTTACATATTCAATACATATGGTGAGCAAATAATCCGAGGAGCTAGACTATATGAAAAACTTTACATCAGGATCAAAGGAAGGCACATTAACAACTTGCAATATGCAGATTATACAGCCTCACTTGCTGAAAACAGAAAAGACTTGAAATGTTTACTGATGAAGATAAAAAAAAAACAAAACAAAAAAAAAACTATAGGCTTCAGTGTGGATTGAACCTCAATGTAAAATAAACAAACATTGTCACAATTGGACCAATAAAAAATGTCATGATAAATGGAGAAAAGATCAATGTTGCCAAAGCTTCACTTTGCTTGGCTCCACAATCAATACTCATGGAAGCAGAAGTCAAGAAATCAAATGGCAGGTTGTATTTGATAAATCTGCAAAAGACCTCTTTAAAGTATTGAAGTGCAAAGCTATCACATTGACTTAAGTCATGGTGTTTTCAATCAGCTCATGCTCACGTTAAATTTGGTCAGTGAATAAGGAATACCTACAAGAATCAATGCAATTGAAATGTAGTATTGATGAAGAGTATTGAAAATACCATGGTCTGCCAAAGGAACAGAGAAAATCAGTCTTGACGTTTCTCCAGAATGCTCCTTAGAAACTTGGATTCTGAGACTTACTCTCATGCTTTGGGCATGTTCTTAAAAAGTACTCATCCCTATAGAAGGACATCATGCTTGATAAAGGGGAGTGTCAGAGAAAATGAGTAAGACCATCAATAGGATCAGTTGACACTAGCACAATAATGAGCTCAAATATAAAAATTGTGAGGATGAAGCATGACCTGACTGTATTTAATTATCTTGTGTATAAGGTAGTGGTGAGTGAGAATAAATATGATGGCTACAACAACAGCATGGACAAAACATTGAATGATACAGGAAGCACCAAAAGAAGATATAAAGAATACATAAAGTCACTTTATAAAAAAATGATGGGTTGATATACAACTATTTTAGGAGGTAAGATAAGATCAAGAACTCATGGTATTGAAGAATGAAGTCCAAGCTGCACTAAAGGCATTAGTGAAACTAAGCTCTGTGAATTGATTGAATACCAATTCTAATGCTTCAAAACATATATGCAGTGTTGAATGTATTCAGTATTCTATGACAAGGAATTTGGAAGACATATGGATCAATATCTGTGACCATTTCAAAAGAAGACAACAATACAGAATATAGAAAGTATCCAGCAATATTATTAACATCACATGGAAGTAAAATTCTGCTAAGGATAATCTTTAAAATGTTGCAGGAACACATGACTATAGAATTGGCCAGAAATTCAAACTGAAATGAGGGATATAATTGCTGACTTCAGATATATCTCAGCTGAATGCATAGAATGCATAAAAATATTTGTTGCTGCTATTAAGTGCTGTTGAGTCAGTTCCTATCCATAATGACCCTGTATAGGGTTTCTGAGGAGCAGTTTATGTGTTAGAATCACTGACCTTGAGGTTCAAACTGACCTCGAGGTCCAGCTCATTATTCTGCAGTGTCATACAAGGCCTCCAGAAAGATGTGGTTTTTTTTGTGTGTGTGTGTGTTTAATTGACTATGCAAAGGCTTTGACTATGTGGATCATAACAAACTATAAATAACACTGCGAAGAATGGGAATACAAGAACACACAGTTGTGCTTATTCAGAATCTGTATATTGGCCAAGAGGCAGCCATTTAAACAAAAAGGGAATGCTACATGGCTTACAATTACAAAAGGTGTGAGTCAGGGTTGCATCATTTCACCGTATTTACTCAATCTGTATGCTTAACAAATAAATTGAGAAGCTAGACTACATGAATAATGTGGTATCAGGATTGATAGAAAACTCATTAACAACTTGCGATATGGTGATGACACAACGTTGCTTGCAAGAACTGAAGAGAATTTGAAGCACTTATTGATGAAGATCAAAGAATACAGCCTTCAGTATGGATTACAGATCAATGTTATAATTTTTTTTTAAAGGCCTCACAACTAGAACAATAAACAATATTTTATAACTGTGACAAAGAGTGGAGTTGTTAAGGATTTTATTTTACTTGTAACCATAATCACTGTTCATGGAAGCAGCATTCAAGTATCCAGATATATGTATATTTAGCATTGGACAAATCTGGGGCAAGAGATCTCTTTTGTTAAAGAATAAAGAAAGTATCACTTTGAGAACTAATATGCACCTTTCCCAAGCCAGGCTATTTTCAATCATGTCATTTGCATGTGAAAAGTGGACAAAGAATAAGAAAAACTGGAGAATAATTTATGCTTTTGAATCATGGTGTCGATGATGAATACTGAAATTGTCATGGACTGCTTGCTAGAAGAACAAACAAATCTGTGCTGATATAAATATGGACATAATGCTCCTTAAAAGGGAGGATAGTAATAGTTCCTCTCTCATACTTTAAACATGTTGTCAGGAAGGACCAGTCCATGGAAAAGTACATCATGCTTTGTAAAATAGTGTCAGCAAAGAAGGGGAGGATCCTCAAAGTTATAGATTAACACAGTGGTTGAAACAATGTTTTCAAACATGAAAACAATCATCAAGATGGTGCAGGACTGGATAGTGATTTGATGGCACTGAACAACAACAATAAATTTGTAACTATTTGTTCTTTGATGATCATTATAGTTTCAGATTTACATTTAAGTTTTTGATCCACCTTGAGTTAATTTTTGTATATGGTGTGAGATGTGGATCATGTTTTCATTCTACTTCAAATAGATATCCAGTTTTGTCAATACCATTCCCCCCGCCACCCCTCCCCAAAAAAAAATGAATTTAAGCCATTTGTACAACACTTTTCTCTCAATTTGTTGCACTATGGTGGCTTACATATTTCTGTGATGCTGGGAGCTATGGCACCAAGATTTTAAATATTAACAGGGTACACCCACGGTTGGAAGATTTCAGCTGAGCTTCCAGAACATTGACTGATATAGTGTTGGAAGATGAGCTCCTAAGATTAGAAGGCCTCAAAAAGCGACTCAGGAAGAACTGCCTCCTTGAATAGGCTTGACCGTAATGACACGAATGGAATAAAGCTTTTGGGCCCTTCATTTACTGATGGAGTGAAACTCAAAATTAAGAGAAACTGTTGCAAACATCCATTAATAGTTGGAACATAGAATGTACAAAGACTCAATACAGGAAATTTGGAAATTGTAATATATAAGTGGAATGCATAAAGATCAATATCCTAGATTTCTTATACTGGATTTTCTAAAGTAAAAGCAGTGAAACATATGTATGTATATGCATATAGAGAAGTTTATATCAAAGAAATGGCTTAACATTTTAGAGTCCTAAGTCTCCAGTGGAAGAAAGAGAAAGCCTTTCATTTATATCCATTATATTGGGAGTAGGCCACACCCAATGCATTCACTTGATGGGCTGCTCAATGCCACTTATCATAGAGTTAACTATGATTTTATTTGTTGTTGTTAAGTGCCATCGAGTCGGTGCCGACCCATAGTGACCCTGCATAGGGTTTCCCAGGAGTGACTGGTGAGCTTGAACCACTGACCTTGCAGTTCAAATGGCTTTGCATCTGGTGCATTAATCCACAGCGACATACCATGTTTTTTATTAGGTATCATCAAAATAAAGATAAGCATCTCAACTGTTAACCACTGAAAATCTTGGCATAGACAAGTTGACACAGAACCGTATTGTAGTCCTCCCTTTGTCAACTTGATAGCTCTGAACTATATGCATAATTTCTAAATAAAGAAAATTCTAGCCATACTTGCACCTAACGTAATATAACTAAAACACAAACAACTGAACACACATTGTCCCTATTTACATCTTATACGTCACAAATAAAGCAAAAATATTTGATGCACAAATACATAACAAAATAAAAAATACATATTCATTTAAATGTCCAAAGGGCACATTCTACAAGACAGCCTCCTGCCCATAGGCATGCAGCGTTACTCAGTCCACAGGCCTAAAGTCCGTAACTTCTCTGGTACTTCATACCACCACCTCTGCCACAATCTCTGCTCTTGAAGCTTTTCAGGGCAGTGATCCCATGCTCCACGCATAGTCTTCCTTCTTGATGGTCCTGGTATCTTCTGTTCCTGAAATGAAAAGTTAACTATTCCCTACTTTTATTTACAAATATTCTACAATTACAGCTTGACTATTACAATTAATCCTACTAGCAACTACTCACAATTGAAATAATAAAATCCTGTCAACATCATCTCCCATCCCCTTTTACCAGACCCATGTGGAAAAGAGGAAAATATCCCCTCCATTCTGAAACTAAGCACAACCATGAAAGCTTGTTAGTCAGCCACTTTATGCTTTTATACCCACCCTTAATTTTTGATAGCCAATGTTTACATGGTCCATCCATATCAACACAGTATGGCACTGTACAATAAGCATTGGACTGCAAGGTTGGGAGTTCCAACTTATTAGTTACTCTTTTAAAACTCTCTACAGGGTCGTTATGAGTCATAAATGACTCAACAGCACTTACCAACACCAACAAGCTACCCAGTACAGTGATCTGAAGGATCTTCCATTCTGATTTTGAACAACTGCATCCATAAGCAAAAGTTCAGGCCACCAAAGAGTAGGGTTTTAAACTTGCGCACAGTATCAAATATCTTTATCTTCATTTGGTCAGGTTCTGATCATAGCTTGGGCCTAGACATCCAAGCTAGGTAAAATTGGTACCACCTAAAAGTTTGGCGTTCAGACACACCTCCTTGCACTTCAGACTAGCGGTTCCTTTACTCACAGCTCTAGCCCCGAGGTACTAGGTCAGTGCCCATGGGCTCAGGAGTTCACACAACTTCCTAAACTTCAGACCAGCCTTACCTTCCTCTTCTTTCTCTCATTTCAAAGTCAACAGGTGCCAAAAGAACGTGTCCAAACTCAGCTCATGTCTTCACTGCTGCATTTCCCCCAATTCCACTTATAAGTAGACCCACACAGCTCACCGGTAGAAAGGGATTTTATCTGATGAACAGACATACCTTGCCTTGATGTTTTCAAGGCAAACAACTTGCTTGATACTCAGAATGTCAAATAGACCATTTTTTTATGGCATGAATCTCTTATTCACTCAGGAGTTCTGGGTTGTTCTGCATGTTTTTTCAAGTGTGAATTGTACCAGTCCTGATAGTCCTGGGAAAATTCTAACTCCCTTTTAGCAAATCCAATCAGGTATACGCTGGAGGTGGGTTTCATCATTATGGGGTAATCACATCTCATTAATAAAAAAAAAAGAAAAAGAAAAATGGATGATATAAATGGATGATATAAGAGGCTCTGGCACTTACACTCTAGAATAGAGATGCTAAAGCAAATGGCATAAAGGAGGAAGTTAAGGAACCAATTAAAAACTTTAAAGGACAGTTGCAGAAGACAAAGTAAAATAGTATAATGAAGTGTGCAAAATCCTGAAATTAGAAAACCAAATGGGAAGAATCTGCTTAGCACTCCTCAAGCTGAAAGAAATGTAAAAAAAAAAAAAAAAATTCAAGCCTTAACTTGCAATACAGAAGAATTCCATGGGCAAGATACTGCAAGATGCAGAAGGAATTTTTAAAAAAGGAGATGATAGGAATACACAGAGTCATTGTACCAAGAAGAAATGATCAGTACAAAATAATTTCAAGAAGGAATAGATGATAAAGATCCAATGAAAGAAGAAGGCAAAGATGCACTGAAAGCATAGACAAAGAGAAAGGCTCCAGGAACTGATGGAATATAAATTTAAATCTATCAACAAATGGCTGCAACACTGGACGTACACTGACCTGCCAGAGTTTCAAGATGAGGTGAGGTTATGGGATGAGGAAGATCATTGCTGACTTTAGATGGATATTAGCTGAAAGCAAAGAATACCAGAAAGAGGTTTGCCGGTTTTTTATTGACTATGTTGAGGATCATGACAATCTATGGACTATGCTGCAGACAATGAATATTCTGGAACACTAAATTGTGCTCCTGAGGAATTTATTCATTGGCCAAGAATCAATCATTCAAATAGAACAAGTGGACACTGAAACGTTAAAAAGTAGAAAAGTTGTGCTCCATGGTTCTATTCTTTCACCATACATATTAAATCTGTATGCTGAGGAAATAATTTGAGAAACTGGCTTATATGAAGAAGAAGGTGGCATCAGGACTGGATCTTTATTAACAATCTGTGATATACAGATAATACAATCTTGCTTACTGAAATCAAAGAGGATTTAAAGTACTTATTGATGAAGATCAAAGACCACAGCCTTCAGTAAGATTTTCACCTCAATACAAAGGGGAAAAAAAAACAAAAACACACCTCATCTCTGGACCAATAAATAACATCACAATAAATGGGGAAAAGATAGAAGTTGTCAAATACTTCATTTTGCTTGGACCACTATGCATATTCGTGAAAGCAGAAATCAAGAAATCAAACGACATATTTCATAAGGCAAATATGCTCCATAAAACATCTTTTAAGTATTCAGGGGCAGAGATGCCAGTTTGAAAACTAAAATGTGCCTGACACCAGATAATGTTTCAATACCTTCACGTGCTAGTGAAACTTGAGCAGTGAATAAGGAATACCATAGAATAATTGATGCATATGAATTATGGTCCTGGAGAAAAATACTAAAATTGAGACAGGCAGGGCTTGATGGCAGATAGGGTAGAGGTGCAGTGAAGATCTCCATAAACGATAACACAGAATACCAGGTGAAGTGGACTCAGGGGAGAGCTCCAAAATTCTGAACCACATATGTAGGAATATTTAAAAAGTTTGAAGGCTTTTTTATAGCTAGTGGAACTTGTAGCAAAGCAAGAAATATCATACTATTGAATCTGCAGGGCTCAGCGGCCCGGAGCTGACGACTTGGGCAAGATCAAATGACAAGACCAAGAGGGGGGAAGTAAGCAGACCTGCCATTGACTAGTGCTTGCGGGAACTTTGGAAACAAAGGTCGACAATATTCTTTGTTTGGTTTTGTTTTGTTCTGATTTTTTTTGGTATCTGTTCATTGGTCTCTTACTGTATGGGTACATCCATTCTAGTGACTAGAGGAAGTGTCTAAGTGAGAAGACACTCCCCACACCCAACACTGCAGGGTTCTTCTACTACGCATGTGCACAGATCCTCTCAGCATTGAAAGGGACAGATCCCACTTAAAACCAATGGCAGTGCAAAATGGCCACAGCTGGCCCTAAACTGTCTATTACAAGGGAAAAGGTCAGAAAAAGGGGCGTGAAGAGGGAGAGAGTCTGAAAACAAAACAGGAAGAAAATTAAATCCTGAGGTACAGCATAGCAACTAACAATAGCATCTTGAAATTTATCAGATGGCCTTGAAGGCAATAAGCTGAAAGAGGATATTAAAGTCATACTCATATTAGTCTAGAGATTTGTTTTCTTCTTCTCTCTCCTCTCTCTTCTCTGCAATTATAGACTATAGTATCCGATCTATTTATTTTGTTGTTGTTGAATATTTTATTTTGCAAAACCTTTTATTTTTAGGGAACTCTTTCTCTCCTATATTAACCGAGAAGAGACAGTGATTGCTGCCCTATAGTCAAGCTACAATCACACCCTATAAAACCCCACAATACAGGCAAGAACCAATATCCACTGCCATACACTAGGAAGACAGACAACAACTGCAAAAGTTACTCTGAGTTAAGAAAAATGAAGAGTGTAAATGGAAGCCCACATCTATCTGGAGGCAATCAGACAGCATGAGAAATATAAAAACACAAATTAAATTAAGTATTAAGACCACAGATAACCACTGAACATGACCAAGAAGCAAAAACAAATGACCATATCAGCACATGTCCAGAAACAAGATAAAATGTCTGAGACAAATGACCTGGAGGCAGACCTGGAAGGAGGGAAATCTTGGAAATGCCTGAAAAGGAATTCAGAAAAATGTAGTTGAGAAAAATAAGGGAGAAGTCAAGAAAGCACTACAAGAACAATCAAATAATATAGATACATCATTGGATAAAATTCAAACCCTTACAGAAAGAGGTACAAATGATTAATAATAGAATATCAGAAATAGACAATACACTGAAAGGGCAAAGGAATAGAATTGAAGAGATTGAAGACAGAACTAGTGATCTGGAAGACAAATCTCTCAATACTACTAAGATAGAAGAGCAAGCAGAAAAAAGGATAAAATTCAAAGAAGTTCTAAGATACATGTTAGACAACATGAAGAGGAACAACTTAAGAATTTTTGGCATTCCAAACAGGAAGAATCACACAAGTCCACAGAGGAGATAGTTGAAGAGCTGCTGGAAGAAAATTTCATTTCTGCAACATCCTGAAAAGTGAAAAGATAAGCATTCAAGAAGCTTAACGAACCTCAGGAAGGATAGACCCTAAAAGAAAATCACCAAGACATAACATAATCAAGCTCTCCAAATTCAAAAATAAGGAGACATTCCTATAGCATGTAGAGAAAAGAGAAGAGTTACTGACAAAGGCAAGCAAGTCAAATTAAGTGCAGATATCTCCACATAAACCATACAGGCAAGAAGGCAATGGGGAGACATATATAAAAGATCTGAAAGAAAAAAAAAAAACTGCCAATCAAGAATCCTTTATCCAGCAAAGCTCTCAATCAAATGTGAGAGTGTAATCATAACATTCCAGGATAGGAAGAAGCTAAGGGAGTTTCACAAAGCCAAACCTGTGCTACAAAACATCCTAAAGGGAATTCTGTGGCCCGGGAATCAACAAGAACATACAACAAGCAGAAATTGAGATATGTGACAGCACATCCTTAAACTCAATTGACAATTGGAAGAGTTGAAAGTAGAACAAAACTATAAGAACAAACTCAAAAGATCTAGAAGGTCAGTCTATGAGCAAAACAATTACAACATGAAAGTAGATAAAATGCAGGAACAGAAATCCAGATGGTGAGAAGGTCAGGTAGACTACAGGATAAAATAGACTACACTAAATGGAGGGAAAAGTTAATGGAATATAAGGCAAACTCAGAGAAAATCCACACTTCACAACATACCAAGAAAATGAAAATCCATGAAGAACGTGGAAACATTATAACTATGAGGAAACTGACAAGAACATAAAAACTACGGACACAGCACAGGAAGATACACAGAACAAAGAAAGCAGCAGCACAACAACAACAACAACAAAAACAAACAAACAAACATAATGGCAGTAAGTAATCCATACCTATCGATAATTACACTGAATGTAAAAGGATTAAATGCACTAGTTAAGAGACAGAGTGGCAGAATGGATAACAAAACAAGATTCTTCAATATGCTATCTGCAAGAGACACATGTGACACACAGAGAAGAAAAAGATTAAAAGTCAAAAGATGGGAAAAAATATATCAAGCTAATTGAAATAAAAAATGAATAAGAGTGTCAGTAGAAATCTCTGATAAAATAAACTTTAAAACAAAATCCAGCATAATAGATAAAGATGGATATTATTTCATGATTAAAGGGGCAGTCAAAAAAGATGGTATGAAGATAATAAATATCTACTCTCTGAATGAAAGAGCTCCAAAATATATAAAGCAAATTCTACTATATTTGGAAAAAGAAATAGACAAATCTACAATAATAGTGGGCAAATTTAATACACCACTTTTGTAAATGGTTAAAAGAACCAAAAAGAAACTTGACAAAGACACAGAGAAACTAAACAAAACATTCAGACAATTGGAATTAATTGATGTGTATATAGCACTTAACTCAACAACATCACAATACATGTCCATTTTTTCAAGCCCACATGGAACATTCTCCAGAATAGACCATGTGCTGGGAAACAAAACAAACCTCCATAAATTTACAAATATTAAAATACTATAAATCATCTTCTCAGATCACAGTGCTATCAAATTGGAAATCAATAGTAGGAAGAACAACGAAATAAAATCGAATATGCAGAAACTGAATAACACCCTGCTGAAAAGCTGGGTATTATTTAATAGAATAATTAAAACAGGAATTCACAAAGTTCCTAGAAATAAACCAGAACGAAAACACAAAATAGCAAAATCTTTGGGACATGGTGAAAGGACAATAAATGCACACATCCAAAAAGAAGAAAAAAAACAAAATTAAAGCATTAACGTAGCATCTTCAACAATTGAAACAGACAAACGGAAGGAACATAAAACCACCAATAGAAGCCTAGTGGTTACCAATCGGGCTGTGAACCACAAGGTCAGCAGTTCGAAACAACCATCAGTTCCGAGGGAGAAAGATGAGGCGTTCTGCTCCCGTAAAGATTTACAGCCTCGGAAACCCTGTACAGGGTCGCTATGAGTCGGAAATGACTCCAAGGCACTTAACAACAAGAAAAGAAATACTAAAGATTAGAGCAGAAACAAATGAGATAGAAAACAGAAATACTATAGAATCAACAGGGCAAGAAACTGGTTCTTTGAAACTGGTTTGAAAACTGACAAACCATTGGCAAACCTAACAAAAGTAAAGAGGGAAAACACACAAGTAACACATAATAGATACCACTAAGGCGATGTAACAACGGAACCAAGGAAATCAAAGGATAATAACAGAATAATATGAAAACTTATATTCCAAGAAATTTGAAAACTTAGAAGATATGGATATATTTTCAGAAAACCACAACTTAACTTAACTTACACAGAGTGAAGTAGAAAACCTGAACAGACCTATAACAAAAGAAGAAATTGATCAGGTCATCAAAAAACTCCCAAACTAAAGAAGTCCATGTCCAGATGGCTTCACTGGTGAGTTCTACTAAACATTCAGTGAAGACCTGTCACTAATTCTACTCAAATTATTCCAGAAGATAGAGGAGGATGGAAAACTTCCTAATACATTTTATGAAGTAAGCATAACCCTCATACCAAAATCAGGGAAGGACGTCACTAAGAAATAATATCATAGACCAATATTCTTCATGAACATAGATGCAAAAATTCTCAGCAAAATCCTAGCCAAAAGAATCCAGTAACATAACAAAATAATAATACCTCATGATCAAGAGGGATTTATATCAGGAATGCAAGGATGATCAATATTAGAGAAACAATCAACGTAATCCAGTGTATAAATAAGAAAAAAGAAAACAACCACATGATCATATTGACTGATCCAGAAAAGTCATATGACGAAATCCAACATCCGTTCCTGATAAAAAAACACTCAACAAAGTAGGAATTAAAGGAAAATGTCTAAACATAATTAAGACCATATATACAAAAGCAACAGTATACATTACTCTCAATGGAGAGAAACTGAAAGCTTTCCCTCTATGAACAGGAAACAGGCAAGGATGCACTTTGTAACCACTCTTCTTCAATATTGTGCTGGAATTCGTAGCAAGAGCTATATAGCAAAACAGGGATTTAAAGGTATCCAAATTGGCAAAGAGAAAGTAAAAATCTTTCTATTAGCAGACAATATGTTCCTATTCATAGAAAATCCCAAATACTCAGAAAACAACAACAACAACAACAACAACAACAAAACTACTAGACCTCATTGGAAGATTCAGCAAAGTGGCAGGATATAAGATCAACTTACAAAAATCAGTTGAATTCATCTATACAAATAACAACAACACTGAAAAAGACAATAGGAAAGCAATACCATTTACAATAGCCGCCCAAAGGATGATGTATCTAAAAATAAATGTAACAAGAGAAATAAAGTACCTACACAAAGAAAACTGCAAAACACTACTAAAAGAAACCAAAAGAGACCTCCAAACTTGGAAGAATGCAACATGCTCCTGAATAGGAAGACTTAACATTGTGAAAATGTCAATTCTGCCCAAAGCCATGTGTACATATAATGCAATCCCAATCCAGAGACCAACAACATTCTTCAAAAGATGGAAAAAACAATTTAAAACTTTATATGGAAAGGAAAGAGACCAAGGATAAGCAAAGCACTGCTTACGAAGAAGAATAAGGTTTTAAACTTCTCACTTTTTTTTTTATGCTGCTACAGCGGTCAAAACAGCCTGGTATGGGTACAATGAAAGATAAAATGAACAATTGAACAGAATCCATATTTCAGAAACGAACCCAGCCAACTGATTTTTGACAAAATGCCTAAATATATTTCATGGGGAGGTGATTGTCTCTACAATAGATGATGCTGACAGAACTAGAAAGAATATGCAAAAGATTGAAACAAGGCCTTTAACTCACCCCTTATACAAAAACTTACTCAGCATGGATTAAAGACCTAAATGTGAATCCCAGAATTATGAAGGCCATAAATGAAAAAATAGGGACAAATGTGAGGGGTCTAATTCAGGGCATACACAGACTACCAAACATTTTGAAAACTACACAAACAAAAGTAGACCAATATAGATGATTGTGACACACAACAATTAAAAACTTATGTGCATCAAAAACATCCCTAAAACAGTAAAAAGGAAACCCACAGAATGGGAAAAAATATTTTGCAATGGCACATCGGACAAGGCACCAATTTCTAAAATATGTAGGAAACTACAAACAATCCATGAGAAAAAGACAAATAACCCAATTAAAAAATGTGTACAGGACAGGAACAGAGAATTCTCTAAGGAGGAGATCCGGGCAGCCAACAAACATGAAGAAATGGTCATGATCACTAACCATTAGAGTGATGAAATACAAAGCAATGAGATATCATCTCACACCAGCAATAACAGCAAAGATCAAAAAAGTAGAGGACAATTAATGCTGGCGAGGATGTGGAGAGATTGGAACATTCCTTCATTGCTGGTGGGGTTGTAAAATGGTCCAACCTCTCTGGAAAGCAGTATAGCACTTCCTCAGAAGGCTGGAAATTGAGATACCATATGAAGAGTCCAGAACAGAATAAAACTACAAGAAAATTTCAGAGGATCTCTGTAGTCAATCTATGATCAATCAATTACAATGTGAAAGAAGGTGAAAAAATAGGAACCAACATTCAGGTGATGGGGAAGTCAGGTAGATTTCAGGACAAAATAGACTTATAAATAGAGGACAAGATTAATAGACTATAGGGCAACCTCAAAGAAAATTAATACTTCACAACATACCAAGAAAATGAAAATCCAGGAAGAATATAGAAACAATAAAATTATGAGGAAACTAACAAGAAATAACACAACAACATGAACTCAGCACAGAAGGCATGCAGAACAAATAAACCAGAAGTACCACAAATAAACAAACAATAACCTCAATTTATCCATACTTATCAATAATTACAATGAATTTCAACAGTTTAAATGCACTCATTAAGGCATCTAGAGTAAGAGAATGGATAAAAAAGCAAACAAGATCTTTCAATTTGCTGTCTGCAAGAAACACATCTTAAACATAAAGATAAAAGCATATTACAAGTTAAAGAATGGGGAAACAAAACTATACCAAGCGAATTGTAATTTAAAAACTAGCAGAAGTGGCAATATTAATCACTGATACTAAATAAATTAATAAATAAATACAACAGTGTCAAACAAATACCAGCATAAGAGATAAAGAAGGACATTATATCATGATTAAAGGATCAATGAAATAGAAGATATAACCAGAAAAAAGCTGTCTGCACTTCTAATGAAAGAGCCCAAAAATATATAACAAAAACTCTAATAGACTGGAAGAAAGAAATAGACAAATCTATGATAGTAATGGGAGATTTTAATGCACCAGTTTAATTAAAAGGATAGAACAAACAGAAAGAAACTCGACAAAAACACAGAGCAACTAAACAATACAAACAAACTTGATCTCATAGATATGTACACAGCATTCAACCCAACAACAGCACGATGCAAATTCTTTTCTAGTGCACATGGAACATTCTCCAGAAAGGACCATGCGTTTGGCCACAAAACAGGCCTCCATAAATTTACAAACATCATAATACTACAAATTATCTTTTCAGACCATAAGCTATAACAACAGGAAGACCAAGGAAAAAATTCAAATACATGGAAATTGAATAACACCTTGCTTAAAAATTACTGCGTAGTAGAAGAAATCAAATATGAATTCACAAATTCTCTAGAAACAAATAAAAAAAAACAAGTAAAATCTTTGGGACATGGCAAAAACAGTTCTGAGAGGACAATATATTGTAATAAATGCACACATCCAAAAAGAAGAAAGAACCAAAATCAACATATAGACACAAAATTTCCAACAACTACAAATAGATCAGCAAAGTAAACCTATAGTCAACAAAAGAAAATAAATAATTAGGATAAGAGCGGAAATAAATTAGATAGAAAACAGAAAAACTATAGAATCTGGTTCATTGAAAGGACTAATAAAATTGACAAACCATTGGCAAACCACACAAAAGAAAAGAGGGAGAAGACACAAAAAACACCCATAAGAAACCACATGAATGATGTCACAAAAAAACAATAGAAATAAAAAGGACAATGACAGAATATTATGAAGAATTGCACCCCAACAAATTTTAAAATCTAGAGGATATGAATACATTTTTAGAAAATCATGACCTACCTAGGATTACACAGAGTGAAGTAGAAAATTTAAACAGACCTATAACAAAGTGGAGTTCTGGTGTGGTGCTGTGGGGTAATGTGTCAGACTGCAAAGCCGTTTGAACTACAAGGTTATCAGTTCAAGCTCACCAACTGCTCCTTGGAAACCCTATACAGGGTCACTATGGGTCAGAACCAACTTGACAGCACTTCACAACAATAACAAAGACAAAAATTGATCAGGTCCCCATGATTTCACTGGTGAATTTTATCAAGCATGAAGGAAATATCTGTCACCAATTTCACTGAAATCATTCCAGAATATAGAAAAGAAAGGAAAACTTCCTAATACATTTTATGAAGCAACCACGAACCTCATATCAAAACCAGGGTCAGATATCACTGAGAAAAAGAATTATAGAAAAATATCCCTTATGAACATCGATGCAAAAATTCTTAACAAAATCTTAGCCAACAGAATTCTACAACACATCAAACAAATAAACAAGCAACAACAACAATAACAAAATGAAACATTATGAATAATGGGATTCATATCAGGGATGCAAGGATGGTTCAACATTAGAAAAACAATTAATGTAATCCATCATATAAATAAAAAAAAGCAAAAGAACCACATGATTTTATCAACTGATGAAGAAAAGGAATTGAATAATATTATCCAGCTTCAGTTCCTGATGAAAGATGCTCAAAAAAGTAGGAATTGAAGGGAAATTCCTCAACATAATAAAGAGCATGTATACAAAACCAAAAGCTAACATCACTCTTAGTGGAAAGAAACTGAAAGCTTTCCCCTTGTGAACAGGTACCAGACAAGGATGTCCTTTAGCACCACTCCCATTCAATATTTTTTTGGAAGACTTATCCAGAGCTAAAATGAAAAATGGGGAAATTAAAGGCATCCAAATTGGCAAAGAGTAAGTAAAACTCTCTCTATTTGTAGATGACAGGTTCTTCTATACAGAAAACCCCAAAGACTGAGCAAAAGCAAACCAAACAAAAAAACAAAACAAACAAACAAAAAAAAAATGGATTGGAATTCATTGGAAGATTCAGCAAACTGGCAGAATACAAGATCAACATATAAAAATCATTTACATTCCTCTGTACTTATAATTTCAACACTGAAAAGGAAATTAGGAAACCAATACCATTTACAATAGCCACCTGAAAGATGAGATACTTAGGTAAAATGTAATCTTAGAAACAAAGGACCTACACAAAGAAAGGAGTCCTGGTGTGGCACTGTGGGCTAATGCGACAGACTGCAAAGTCATTTGAACTGCAAGGTCGGTGGTTCAAGCTCACCACCTGCTCCTTGGAAACCCTATAGAGGATTGTTATGGGTCAGAATCGACTCAATGGCACTTAACAACAACAACATACAAAAAACACACAAAACATTACTACAAGAAATCAAAAGAGACTTACAAATATGTAAGAATATGGCATGCTCCTGTATAGGAAGACTTAATATTGTGAAACTGACAAGACTACCCAAAGCAAACTACACATATAACAAATTCACTATCCAATCACAATCCAGATTCCAATGATATTCTTTACAGATATGAACAAAAACAATTACAAACTTTATATGGAAAGAAAGAGACCAAGGATAAGCAAAGCAAAGTTTAATAAGAAGAACAAAGTTGGAAGCTTCTCACTCCCATATTACAATTTTTACTACATGACTATAGTGGGTAAAACAGCCTGGTACTGGATCAATGAAAGATACATAGATAATGGAACAGATTCAAGAATCCAGAAATTAACTCATCTACATACAGCCACCTGATGTTTGGAAAAGGGCCAAAGTACATTGAATGGGGAGAAGACAATCTCTCCAACAGATAGTTATGGAAGATTTTGTAAATTGATATGCAAAATATTGAAACAAACAAACAAAAACAACTTTAAAGCAAAAACCAGCATAATATATAAAGATGGACATAATCTCATGATTAAAGGGTCAATTGAACAAGATGACATAATCATAAAAAATACCTATGCTCTCAATGAAAAGAGCTCCAAAATATATAAAGCAAACTTTAATAGATATGAAAAAAAGACAGACAGATCTACAATAATAGAGGTAGACTTTAATACATTTTTGGAAAAGGGTAGAACAACCAGAAAGAAATGCAACAATGACAAAGAGGAATAAGCAACACAACCTACCAATTTGAACTCATAGATGTGTACAGAGCACTCAACCCAACAACAGTACAAAACATGTTTTCTTCTAGTGCATGTGGAACATTCTCCAGAGTAGACCATGTGTTAGGACACAAAATAAGCCTCCATAAATTTACAAACATCAAAATACTACAAAGCATCTTCTCAGACCACAATGTTATAAAATAAGAAATGAAAAAAAAAAAAGGAAGACCAAGGAAAATACATGGAAACAGAGTAACACCTTGCATAAAAGCTACTGTATAGGACAACAAATATAATGTGAATTTACAAAGTTCCTAGCTGTGCTGCAAGGACAATTTATTGCAATATACGCACACATCCAAAAAGAATAAAGAACCACAATCAACACATTAACACAACATCTCCAACAATTAGAAACAGACCAACAAACTAAACTTACAGTCACCAGAAGAAAGTAAGTCATAAAGATTATAGCAGGGATAAATGACATAGAAAACAGAAACACAGAACAACAACAACAACAAAAAAAAAAAAATACAAAAAAAAGCAGAATCAACAAGACAAGAAGCTGGTTCTTTGAAAGGATTAATAAAATTGACAAGCTATTGGCAAATCTAACAAAAGAAAAGATGGAGAAGACAACATAAATAAGCAAAAGAGTTTAAAAAAGGATAATGACTGAGTACTCGAAGAGTTGTACTCCAACTAATTTGGAAATCTAGATGATATATTTTTAGAAAAGCACTACCTACCCAAACATACACAGAGTGAAGCAGAAAACTTGAACCAATTATAAAAAAAAGAAATTAGTCAAGTCATCAAAGATCTCCCAACCAAAAAATCCCAGGCACAGGTGCTTTCAATGGTGAGTTTTACCAAACATTCAGAAAGAGTTGTTATCACTTCTACTCAAAAAATTATTCCAGAATATAGAAAAGAATGGAAAACTTCCTAATACATTTTATGAATCAAGCATAATGCTCATTCTAAAACAAGGGAAGGACATCACTAAGAAAGAAAATTATAGACCAATATCCCTCATGAACATAGATGCAAAAATTCTCAAAAAATTCCTACCCAACAGAATTCAACAACATATCACAAATATAATGCATCATGACCAAGTGGGATTCATGTACATGATGGGAGAATGGTTAAAAATTAGAAAAACTATCCATGTAATCCACCATATAAATACAAAAAGGGAAAAGAAACACACGATCGTATAGATTGATGCAGAAAGGCATTTGAAAAAATACATCCATTCCTGATAAAAACACTTAATAAAGTATTAATTTAAGGGAAATTCCTCAACATAATTAAGAGCATATGTGCAAAGCTAACAACCAATATCATTCTCAATGGAGAGAAACCGAAAACATTCCCTTTGAGCGCAAGAATCAGACAAGGGTACCTTTTATCACCATTCCTATTTGATACTGTGTTTTAATTCTTAGCCAGAGGCATGAGGCAAGATAGGGAAAGTAAAGGCATCCAAATTGGGCAAAGAGTAAGTAAAATTCTCTCTCCTTGCAGATGATATGATCTTATACATAGAAAACCCCAAAGACTCAGCCTAAATAAATAAATACATAAATAAATAAATAAAACTAGAACTCATTGGAAGATACAACAAAGTGGCTGGGTACAAGATCAACATACAAAAATCAATTGTATTCCTCTGTACTAATAATGATAGCACTGAAAAAGAAATTGGTTATGAAACACCATTTACAACAGCACCCCAAAGGATGAAATATTTATAAATAAATCTTACCAGAGAAACAAAAGACCTATACAAAGAAAACTATAAAACACTACTACAAGAAACCAAAAGAGGCTAGAAAAATGGAAGATTATACCATATTCCAGGATAAGAAGACTTGATATTGTGAAACTGTCAATACTGCACAGAGCAATGTACACATGCAATGCAACCCCAATCCAGATTTCTATGACATTCTTTAACAGATGGGGAGAAAACACATACAAAAAAGCTACAATTATACAATTTATATGGAAAAGAAAGATTCCTGGTATAAGCAAGGTACTTCTTTAAAATAATAACTAAATTGAACTCCTCTTACTCCCTGATTTTTATATTTACCACATGGCTACTGTGGTCAAAACAGCCTGGTACAGGTACAATGAGAGATACAGAAATCAATGGAATAGAATTGAGAATCCAAAAATTAACCCAGCCACATATAGCTGACTGATGTTTGAAAAAGAGCCAAATTATATTGAATGGGGAGGGAATAGCCTCTTTAACAGAAGGTGCTGACAGAACTGGAAATTAATATGCAAAAGACTGAAATAAGACCTCTATCTCACACCATATACAAAAGCAACTCAACATGGATTAAAGACCTAAATGTGAATCCCAATTACAAAGGTCATCACTTAAAACATAGGCACAAATTTAAGGGCTCAAATACAGGACACACATAGATTATCAAACATGATGAAAATTGCACAAACAAGTGAATAGGAAATAGATGATAAGAACATATGTGATTAGAAACTTACGTGCATCCGAAGATTTCACCAAAACAGTAAAAAGGGAGCCCACAGAATGGGAGAAAAAAAAAATTGTAGTGACATATCAGACAATGGACTAATTTCTATAATGGATAAGAAACTACATCACCTCTACAAGAAAAAGACAAATAACCCAACTGAAAAATGGGCATAGGACATGAACAGACACTTTACCAAGGAATACATTTGGAAGCCTACAAACATGAAAAAAACATTCATGGTCATTAGTCATTGTTGTTGTTGTTAAGTGCCATCGAGTCAGATCCGACCCATAGTGACCCTATACAGGGTTTCCGAGGAGCGACTGGTAAGCTTGAACTGCCGACCTTGAGGTTTAAATGGCTTTGCAGTCTGGCACATTAACCCACAGCGCCACATTAGTCATTAGAGAGATGCAAATCAAAACTACAATGAGATATCTCACACCAGCAATAATAATGAAATTGAAAAAAGCAGAGGAAAATAAATACTGGGGAGGATATGAAGAGACTGAGACTCTCCTTCTGTGCTGATGGGAATGTAAAATGGTTCAGTCACTCTGTAAGACTTCCACATAAATATGGAAATATAAATACCTTTTGATCCAGCAATGGTATATATTCACAAGAAGACTAGTCAAAAAACAAGTAGATATATGCACACCAATATTTATCGTTGTACTATACACAATAGCAAAAAGTTGGAGACATCCTAAGTACCCATCAATGGAATTATGAATAAACAAGCCTTGGTACATGCACACAATGGAACACTATGCTACCTTGAAGCATAACAATTAATTTGCAAAGCACTTCATAACATGGAAGAACCTTGAAGACATTATGCTGAGTGAAATTAGTCACAAATGACAAATATTGTATAAGTTCTTTATTATAAAAGCTTACGAAAAGGTACACATTAAGAAAAAAAGTGTTTATTGGTAACTAGGGTTGGGGGCGAGGTTAGATCACAGATTAGGGGATAGTAACACCATAGCTTGGGGGCTGGGGAAGGCAATTTACATGGAAAGCAGAGGTAATACACAAAAAGGTGGAGGGAAGAGGAAGAAAAATATAGATAGGGAAACAGGTAGGTCTGCATGGGATAAATGGTACAGAGGTAAATACTAATGTATGCTCAACCTTGGAATAACTGTGCTTTGTGACGCAGGGAATGAGGCACAGACTGTATGGGTAAAAGTGGGGAAATAATGTTTAGTTACAAGTAAGCTGTTTGGGCTAACTGGGTTCAAATTTAGACTATCAGGACTCTGAGATACTGGGATTGAGGTATAACATAAATGGGTAAGAGAGTGGAAAAATGAATCTTTAAACAATCACATAACATGGGTGAATCTTGAGGACATAATGCTGAGTGAAATTAGTCACGCACAAAAGGGTAAATATTTCATAAGACCATTATTGTAAAAGATTAAGAAAAGATACCCATACTAAAGAAGGAAAGAAAAAAAAAAAACAAAAAAAAAAACTTTGTTGATTACCAGTAGTGGGAGGGAGGAGACAAAAGAGCGCAGGTAAGAGAATAGACACACCATAGTCTGGGTATTAAGGAGGGCAATACACAAGAAGAGGGAGGGGAGTGGAAACACAAAGTAAATAGGGGAACACATAAGCAGGTTTGCATGGGCTAAATGACACAGAGGTAAATAGTGATGTTTGCTCAACCTTGGATCAAGGATCAAGGCCCAGTCTGAATGGGTGGTGGTAGTAGTGTTTATGGGCCATGGAGTTGTTTATGACTCATAGCGACCCTGTCCAGGGTTTCCAAGGCTGAAAATCTTTACAGGAGCAGAAAGCCTCATCTTTCTCCCATGGAACAGCTGGTAGTTCCGAATTGCTGTTCGAACAGCCCAATACGTAACCACTATGCTACCAGAGCTTCTTAGTCTGAATAGGTAAAAGAGGGGAAATAATGTCAAGATGTATTACTGTCTTATGAATATTGGTTTCCCTCTCCTACTATTGTAAAATAGACACTTGAGTGAGATAGAAATATTGGGAAACATGATCACAGAGATCTTGCAAGCCTGTCTTCAGTGTATAAATGCTTGGAGACAACCTAAGTGCTCATCAGTGGAAGAATGAATAAGCAAAATTGGTTATACACACACAATGGAGAATACCTTGAAGAATAGCAATGAAGCTGAAAACCACCACATTACGTGAATGAACCTTGAGGACATTATGCTGCGTGAAATTAGTCACAAAAGGACAAATATCACATAAGGCTATTGTTTTAAAAAGTTTAACAAAAGGAGTCCTGGTGTGGTGTTGTGGGCTAATGCGTCAGACTTCAGTCATTTGAATTGAAAGGTCAATTGTTCAAACTCACCAGCTGCTCCTTGGAAACCCTATACAGGGTCGCTAGGGTCTGAATCAACTAGATGGCAGTTAACAACAACAACAACAACACTCATATTAAGAAAAATAATCTTTGTCTTTTTAACAGTAATAGAAGGGAGGGGAGTGTAAAGCACAGGATAGGGGATATTTATATCATAGCTTGGATGTCAGGAAGTGCAATATACAAGGAAAGGGAGGGTAAAACACAAAAAGAGGAAGGGAGTGGAAGAACAAGGTAGGTAGGGAAACTTTTAGGTAGGTTTGCATAGGTTAAGTGGGTCAGAGGTAAATAGTGATGCATGTTCAACCTTGGAAGTAAAGGACTCTGGGATACAGGTATACAGGCATAGCTCAAATGGGTAAAAGAGGAGAAATAATTTAAAAATACTTGATTGTCTTATGGATATTGTTTTCCCTCATCTACTATTGCAAAATAGACACTTAAGTTGGATAGAAAGAATATTGGGAAACATAATTACAGAAAGCTTGTAAGCCCGTCTTCAGCCTATAACTCATTAGAATACCTAAAAGGGATTCAAGAACTTTTCAGTGAAACAGGTTTCTTGCAGATTCTTTGTACTGTATAGGCCATTAGTTGGAATCCTGAGACCCATCCAGAATCCTCTGGGGTGGAAAATTCCCACTTGAAATGACAAGCTACCAGACTGGTGCAGCTAAGCAACAAATTTTACTTCTTGAAAGAAATACTAGCAGGAAAAATCAAATACAATAATGGCAGTCTAATTGGCTACTATAAGAATAAGCAAGTTATTCACTGGGGAGCCATCAAGGCAAGAAATCAAGACCCTTCAGGACAACCCCCCCCCCCCCAAGTCTAAAATTCAGAGGGAACACATGAATAGGCATGTAAGCTTGCTGACGACCATGTTGGTCTACTAGTAAGTTAAAGTGGGGGGATGGGGGCAATGAAGATATAGAGTGAGTTTGACCGCTTTCAATAGACTTCCATCCACCTCAATATGAGAGAGAGAAAACGAAAGGCTGTTTGGTCCAAAGTGTGATGAGATCAGGACACTCCTAAGCCCATGGACAAAGACTTAACATGGCGAGCTACAATTAACAGTGAAGTGTTCAGTTGATACGAAGTAAGGGGAGACATACAAGAATGCCCAAGCTTGCAGACAGTACCCATTTGACCTAGCTTCAATGGCTTGCCAATCAGAATTCAACTCAAGGAAGATAAAGACATCCGATAAAGGTAACAAGTGTAGGCTCTCTGCTCCTCCCCCTTCAACAGGCAGTCACAGCTTCTCTTGCAGTACTAGCTGCATCCCTGAAACAGGACGGTAAAGGTCAGAGTCAACAGATTTGGCCGTATTGGGCACCTGGTCACAAGGGCTGCTGTTAACTCTGGCAAAGTAGAGGTTGTTGCCATCAACGAACCCTTCATTGACCTCTACTACATGGTATGATTCCACCTATGGCAAGTTCAATGTCACTGTTAAGGCTGAGAACGGTAAACTTATCATCAATGGGAAGCCCATCTCTGTCTTCCAGGAGTGAGATCCCACCAACATCAAGTGGGGTGATGCTGGTGCTGAATATGTTGTAGAGTCCACTGGTGTCTTCACAACCTTAGAGAAGGCTGAGGCTCACTTGAAGGGTGGTGCAAAAAGGGTAATCATCTCTGTCCCTTCTGCTGATGACCCCATGATTGTGATGGGTATGAACCACGAGAAGTATGGCAACTCTCTCAAGATTGTCAGCAAAGCCTCCTGCACCACCAACTGTTTGGCCCCCTGGCCAAGGCCATCCATGACAATTTTGGCATCTTGGAGGGACTCATGACTACAGTCCATGCCATCACTGCCACCCAGAAGACTGTGGAAGGCCCCTCTGAGAAACTGTGGCGTGATGGCCATGGGGCTGTCCAGACCATCATCCCTGGATCTACCAGTGCTTCCAAGGCTGTGGGCTAAGTCATCCCTGAACTAAATGGAAAATTCACTGGCATGGCCTTCCATGTCCCCACTCCTAACATGGCTGTCATGGACCTGACCTGCCTTATGGAGAAAGCTGACAAATACAATGACATTAAGAATGTGGTGAAGCAAGCATCAGATGGACCCTAAAAGGAATCCTGGGTTACACTGAAGACCAGTTCATCTCCTGTGACTTTAACAGTGACACTCACTCTTCCACCTTTGATGCTGGGGTTGGCATTGCTCTCAATGACCACATTGTCAAGCTCATTTCCTGGTATGAAAATGAATTTGGCAATAGCAACAGTTTGGTGGATCTTATGGTCCACATGGCCTCCAAAGAATAAGAGCCCCCTGGACCACCAGCCCCAGCAACAGCACTAAGAGGAAGAGAGAGGCCCTTAGCTGCTGGGAGTCTTTACCCCAACCCTAACCCCCCTAAACACTGATAAGCTCTCATCTTCAGATTCCATCCAGACCCCCTGGAGAAGGGGAGGGGATTAGAGAGCCCAGTCTTGTAATGTACCATCAATAAGTACACACTTGAGCCAAAAGAAAAAAAGTAACACGTGTAAGTTGCTACAACTTGATGAACTTAACATATACTTATAGATGTAGTAGCTCAAAATACCAACCAAAAGGGAAGAAGTCTTGGGCAGGCCTTGATGGCAGCTAGGGTGGAGGTGCAGTAAAGTTTGCCATCAGCAATAACACAGAATACCAGGCAAAGCAGATCCAGGGCAGAGCTCCAAAAATTGGAACCACAATATAAGAATATTGTAAAGGTTTGAAGGCTTGTGGAGTTTGGAGTTGGAGTGATAAATCATGTACTTTTGAAACTACCGGGCTGGGCTTGGGGGCTGGAGCCAACATCCTGGGTGATACCAAATGTCAAGACAAAACAGGGAGAGCAGAAACACCACAGAAAAGTGCCAAAGGAACTGTGGGACAAAGGTGGACAATATACTTTGTCAGTTTTGCTTTGTTCTGATTTTCTATTTTTTTTTATTTCGTATCTGGTAATTGGCATGCTCACTGTTTGCCCACCTCCATTCTGGTTAATAGAGGGAAAGCCAGAGCCGAGTGGCCACCCACCACCCTCACTGCTAGAGGGTTCTTCTGCCATGAATGCACACAAATACTCAGCCCAAGAAGATGACCTGAATATTTATTATCAGTTTCTTTTTTTTTTTTTTTTTCAAGGGAAAGAGAAGGAGAGGGCTGAAGGGAGGGAAAGAGAGTTTAAAAGTAAAATAGGCCTAAAGTTGGATTGGAAACTGAGGTATAGCACAACAACCAACACTGGCAACTTGGAATCTCTTGGGAAGCTTTGAAGGCAAGAACTTAGGACATTAAAGTCATACTCATATTAAGCTACAGAATTTTTTTTTTTCTTCTTCTTCTCTCCCTGCTCTCCCTTTTCTGTGATTAGAACTGCAGTATTCAATATTGTTTTTGTTGGTGCTGTTTTTAGTCTTTTTTTTTTTTTTCCTTCTTTCACTCATTTTTATTTTTAAAGTGGTGTTGTTTTACTATTATATGCCCTCCCTTCTGCCTTTGGAGGACAATTTGTCTCCCTATATTACACAATAGGAGTCAGCAACTGCTGGCATATAGCCAAGCTACAATCACACTCTATAAAACACCAAAACCCAGGAAAGAACCAATACCAACTGCCATATACCAGGGAAACAGACAACAACTGTAAAAGTTACTCTGAGTTAAGCAATAAGAAGAGTGAAAAGGGAAGTCCACATACTAATCACATCTTCCTGGAAGCAATCAGAAAGCATAAAAAATTACCAAAACACATATTCAATTAAGTATTAAGGCCACAGATGAATATTAAACATGTCCAAGAAGCAAAAGCAGATGACCATATCAGCACATGTCCAGAAAAAAGATAAAATGTCTGAGACAAATGACCTAGAAGTAGACATGGGCTCCATTATGGAAGGAGGGCAGGCCTTGGAAATGCCTGAGAAAGAATTCAGAAAAATGATTATAAAATGTTTCAAAACACTTTACAATGGAGTTGAGAAAAAATAAGGAAGAAATCAGGAAAGTACTACAGGAACAAGAAAGTAAGATATATACAGCATTGGAAACAATTAAAAACCTACGAAAGAGTTCCAAAACGATCAATAACAAAATAACTGAAATAGAGAACACTCTGAAAGGGCAGAGGAGTAGAATAGATGAGATGGAAGGCAGAACCAGTGAACTGGAAGACAAAAAGATTAGAGCAGAAATAAATGAGATAGAAAACAGAAAAACTATAGAAACAATCAACAGGACAAGAAGCTGGTTCTTTGAAAGGATTAACAAAATCGACAGACCATTGGCAAACCTAATAAAAGAAAAGGGAGAGAAGGCACATGTTGCATTAGAAACCACACGGGTGATGTCACAATGGAACCAAAGAAAATCAAAAGGATAATAACGGAATACTATGAAGAGTTGTACTCCAAAAAAATTAGAAAACTTAGAAGAGATGGATTCATTTTTACATAAACACAACCTACCTTAACTTACACACAGTGAAGTAGAAAACCTGAACAGACACATAACAAAGGAAGAAATTTAACAGGTCATCAAAAGACTTTGAACCAACAAAAGTCAAGGCCCAGATGGCTTCACTGGTGAATTCAAACAAACATTCAGGGAAGAGCTGTCACCAATTCTACTCAAATTATTTCAGAAGACAGGGGAGGATAGAAAACTTCCTAACACATTTTATGAAGCAAGCATAACCCTCATACCAAATCCAGGGAAGGACATCACTAAGAAAGAAAATTATAGACCAATATCCCTCATGAACATAGATGAAAAAATTCTTAACAAAATCCTAGCCAACAGATTCCAGCAACACATCAAAAAGATAATACATCATCATCAAGTGGGATTCATATCAGGGATGCAAGGATAATTCAACATTAGAAAAACGATCAACACTATCCACCATATAAATAAGGAAAAAGAAAAAAACACATGATCATATCGATTGATGCAGAAAAGGCATTTCACAAAATCTAACATCCATTCCTGATAAAAAATTGAAGGGAAATTCCTCAACATAATAAAGAGCATATATACAAAACCAACAGACTACATTACTCTCAATGGAGAGAAACTGAAAGCCTTCCCTCTGCGAACAGGAATGAGACAAGGATGCCCTTTGTCACCACTCCTATTCAATATTGTGCTGGAAGACTTAGCAAGAGCTATACGGCAAGACAGGGAAATTAAAGGCATCAAAATTAGCAAAGAGGAAGTAAAACTCTCTCTATTCACAGACGATATGATCCTATATGTAGAAAACGTCAAAGACTCAGTAAAAAAGCATCTAAACTTCATTGGAAGATTCAGCAAAGTGGCAGGTATAAGATCAACATCCAAAAATCAGTTGGATTCGTCTATAACAAAAACAAGAGCGTTGAAAAGGACATTAGGAAAGCAATACCATTCACAATAGCCACTCAAAGGAGGAAATATCTAGGAATAAATATATCCAGAGAAACAAAGGACTTATACAAAGAAAACTACAAAACACTACTACAAGAAATCAAAAGAGACTTACAAAAATGGAAGAATATACCATGCTCCCGGATAGGAAGACTTAACATTGTTAAAATGTCAATATTGCCCAAAGCAATTTACACATATAATGGGATCCCAATCCAGATTCCAACGACATTCTTATAAGAGATGGAAAAAACAATTACAAACTTTAAATGGAAAGGAAAGAGACCAAGGATAAGCAAAGCACTGCTTAAGAATAAGAATAAGGTTGGAGGCCTGTCACTTCCCAACTTAAAAATGTACTACACGGCTACAGTGGTCAAAACAGCTTGGTACTGGTACAATGAAAGGTACATAGATCAATGGAACAGAATTGAGAATTCAGAAATTAATGCATCTACATACAGCCAACTGATTTTTGACAAAACACCTAAATATACTGCATGGGGAGGTGATAGTCTCTTCAACAGATGGTGCTGGCAGAACTGGAAAATGATATGCAAAAGATTGAAACAAGACCTTCCCATCACAACTTATACAAAAACCATCTCAAGATGGATTAAGGACCTCAATGTGAATCCCACAATTATGAAGGCCACCAATGAAAAATTTGGAACAAATGTGAGAGCACTAATTCTAGGAACACACAGATTGCAAAACATTTTGAAAACCACACAAACAAAAGCAGACAAAACAGATGAGTGGGACATACTAAAAATTACAAACATATGTGCGTCAACAGACTTCACCAGAAGAGTAAAAAGGGAACCCACAGAATGGGAAAAAATCTTTTGCAATGACACATCAGACAAGGGACTCATTTCTAACATATATAGGAAACTACAACACCTCTACAAGAAAAAGACAAATAACCCAATTAAAAAGTGGGCACAGGACATGAACAGACTCGTCACTAAGGAAGAGATCCAGGCAGCCAACAAACATTTGAAGAAATGTTCACTATCACTAAACATTAGAGAGATGCAAGTCAAAACAACAATGAGATATCATCTCACACCAACAATAACAGCAAAGATGAAAAATGTAGAGGACAATAAATGCTGGCGGGGATGTGGTGAGACTGGGACATTCCTGCATTGCTGGTGGGACTGCAAAATGGTCCAACCTCTCTGGAAAGCAATATGGCGTTTCCTCAGAAGGTTGAAAATAGAAATACCTTATGATCCAGCAATTCCTCTACTTGGTATTTACCCACAAGAAAAACGAGCCACAACACAAGAAGATATATGTACACCAATGTTCATAGCAGCACTATTTACAATAGCAAAAAGATGGAGACAGTCAAAGTGGCCATCAACTGAAGAATGGATAAACAAACTCTGGTACATACACACAATGGAATATTATGCTACCTTGTAGAATAACAAGGAAGCGGCAAACCACCACATAACATGGAAGAACCTAGAGGACATTATGTTGAGTGAAATTAGTCAGTCGCAACAACAGAAATACTTCATAGGACCACTAGTGTAAAGAACTAAGAAAAAGAAACCATACTAAAGGGGTGGGGGAAATTCTTTATTGATTGCTGAGATATTGGGGGGTGGGTGAGGGGAAGGAGGGGAAGGTGGAGCACAGGACAGGGATTAGACACAGGAAAGTTTGGGTGCTGGGGATGGGGCCAATATACAAGAAAGGAGAGGAGAATGGAAGAACAAAGCAGATGGTAGACCAATTAGGCAGGATTGGATGGGCTAAGTGGGACAGAGGTAAAGAATGATGTATGCACAACCTTGGAGCTACAGGGATCTAGAATACAGAGATTGAGACATGGTTGGAATGGGGAAAAGGGGGGAATGATGATAAGATGCTTGCCTGTTTTTTGAGTATTGGTTTTCCTTGTATTATATTATAAAATAGATATTGGAAGGGGATAGAAAGGAATAGCCAGAAACATCACCATAGAAAGCTTGTAAGTCCGTCTTCTGCTTATAACTGATAGGAATACTCAAAAATGGGACTACAACATGTCCAGTGAAGGAGGCTTCCTGTGGAGCCTCTGCAATACATATGACTATATGTAGAAGCCTGAACCACATCCAGATCTCCAGAGATGGGAAATTCCCACTTGAGAGTACGAGCAGACCAGCCTGGAGCGGCTGGAAGAACAGAAGATACTTCTTGAAAGAAAGACCTACAGGAAAAATACAAAACAGTACAGGCAGAGAACAAACAAGTTGCTTGCCCAGGAAACATCAAGGCAAGTGTTCAGGTCCTCTCAGTGCAAACCCTCTTCCAAGAATAAGACTCAGTGGAAATACATGCTCTGATTGGTGACCATGCTTATCAGCAATAAGGGAAAGTGAGGGAAAAACAGCAATGAAGTGGCAAGCTAAGCCCAACAATGTGGAGAGTTAAGCATCCAGTTGATAAAAAGAGAGGTCATATGCACAAGAACACCCACACTTGCAGATAATATCCACATGACCTGGCTTCAATGACTGGATGATCAGAGCTCAACCAGAAGAACAAAGAAGAGGAAAAAAAAGAGTATTCTGATACAATTTGATGAACGTGACCTACACCTATGAATTCAGTAGCTCAAAAGAAGGAACAAATCCTCACAGCAAGAATCATTCCCACCCCCTCCACACAAAGAGTAGTCAGGGATGGGCAACTTGGACATTGGCTACCCAAAATCTGGGGTAGGGATACAAAGGCAAGAAGTGACTGGATTACAAGCTTTCAAGAGGGAAGCTAGAGTCAGGGGGCCTGGAGGAAGGCAGAATCTCCAGTGAATAGTATCCAATCTGTCTTGGCGGAGTTGATGAAATGAAATGCAGATGGGTCTCTTCTGATACAATAGTGAATAATTGTTATCAGGCCTGATTGTGAGTGCTGGAAATGTAAAGGTAGACGTTTTATAACAAGGAAGGGAGTGATTAACTTTCCAGTCTAGGAGCAGAGGTCCCTAGGACCATCAACGGAGAAGAGCCGAGAGTGGGACCCTACCCAGAGAAGCATTGATGCCTGAGATAGAGGCAGAGATGATGACGTGGAGCGATGGAGCAGCTGGGGACTTTAGATCCAGAGAGGGAGAGTGACTGTGTGCTGAAGACTGGGGTGGGGGGAGTGTATGGGGGGTTGGCTGATGATGCATGGAGGGGATTGTAACCATGGCAATGATATGATATATGGTAGAATGAATGTAAAAGTGATGCTTTCCCATGTAAACTATCATATAATTCACAATAAAATATTTTAAAAAGAATAAAAATTAAAGTAAGTTTCACTTCGATGGCTGGATAATCAGAACTCAACTAGAAGAAGAAAGAAGAGACAAGAAAAGAAAAAAGAAAAAAAAAAGTGTAACCTGCTATAAATTTGATTAACTTTACCTAAACTTGTGGATGTAGTAGCTCAAAAAAGGGAGCAAATCTTCACAGCAAGGATCACTTCCACCCTCTCGGTGCAGAGGCTTGACAGGGATGGGTAACTTAGATATTGGTAATTTAGATATTGGCAGGGGCTATAAAGGCGAGAAGTGACTGACTTTCAAGCTTTCAAGAGGGAGCCTAGTTCCAGATGGGGCACAGGTAGGTAGAATCTCCACTGAATGATTTCCAATCTGTTAGGACTGGGCTGACGAAGGGAAATGGGGATATGGCTCTTGTGGTACAATAGAGAATAATTGCCATCAGGACTGACTGTAGGAAATGTAGAGGTAGATGTTTTTTGACAAAAGAAGGGGAATGATTGATTTTGCAGCCCAGGAATGGAAGTCACTGGGACCATCCAGTGATAAAAGGGAGAGTGGGACCCTACCCAAAGAGGCAGTGATGCCAGGAATGGAGACAGAGAAGATGATGTGGACAGATGGAGTGGCTGGGGACACTGGACTCAGGGAGGGAGAGGGGCTGTGTGCTGATGGCTGGGTGGCGGGCCTGTGGAGTGTACCCTTTGGTTATTTGATGATGCATGGGGGCAGGATTACAATCATTGCAATGCAATGAAATATGATAGGATGAATGCAAAACTGATGTTCTCCCATGTAAACCCACATACTTCACAATAAAAACTTAAAAAAAAAAAAAAATGGAAAGGAGTCTTCACATCAAGGGTCAGGTCTGTCTGATCGGTATACAGGGTTGATAAGGATGAGAAATTTAGACATTGGCTACCTAAAAAGGGTCTGTAGAGGCACAAAGTGTCTGGCTTACAAGTTTTCAAGAAGGAGTTTACTTTCAGAGTGTGGGGGGGGAGGCAGAATCCCCACTGAATGGTTTTAATCTTGTCTAGATGGGTCTCCCAAAAGGAGATAGGGATAAGATTCATACAATTCAATAGTGAGTAACGGTTATCATGACTATTGTGATTTTCACAACTCTAAATGTAGATGTTTTGTAACACAAAGGGGGGAGTAGTTAACCTGACATTCTGGGAACAGAGAAGCCTAGAATCATCAAGGGAGAAGAGTGTGAGCAGAATGTGGGACCCTATCCAGAGAAGCAGCAACACAAAAGATGGAGACAGATATGGTGACATGGAGAGAGAGAGCTGCTGAGGACTCTGGATTCATGGAAAGAGAAAGGATGTGTGTTTGTGACCAGGAGGAAATCATGCAGAATGTACCCTGAGGTTGTTTAAATGATTATAAATATAAACTATCACTCAACTTATTGATAAAAGCTTTAAAAAACAAACAACAACAACAACAAAAACTCCATACATGGTCTCTATGTGTCAGAACCTACTCTAAAACACATAACAACAATATGTTATTTATCTCCAAATTTTTTTTTTTTTTTTTGGATTTAAAACTGCTGTACTTGTATTATTTTCATTGTGTATCGATTTTATCATTTTGCTCTTTGTATTCTTAATTATTCTAAGGTCTGAGGGTTTTTTTTCTCATTTTCATTGTAGTTTCCTTGAGCTTTTGGAAAGTCATATGTATGTTTGCATACATGTGTATGTATGTGTGTGTATATATATTTAGAGAGCCATAGTGCGGCATTATAGGATAAGCACTGGACTACTAACTGCACGGTCAGTGATTCAAACCCATCAAAGACTACTAGAAAAATGTATACATGGTGATTATATGTTGAAAAAAACAGTCACAACAATATTGAATTTCTTATCAGATATTCCTACCAACTTTTCTTCCTCAAGAGATTTCCTTGCTGCTTATTTTATTCACTTGTTTACATCACTTTATCATGCTGTTTGTCTGTTCTGTCTAAGACATTTTAGAGTTGTATCTATTTGTTATGTTTATTTACAATAACACAATTCTTTTCTTTCTTACTTCTTCTTTTTTTAAGTATACCCTAGCATTTAGAGTGGGCTTGATACGTTGTATGCTAGATTTGACAGAATTGAGTCACTACCCTCCTGTCTCCTAGTAGGTGGAATAATTTTTGAGAATATTATTGATGGCTATTTGATGATCCTGAAGAGCAGCTACAGACAGTGTTGTCAGGTGTTGTCAACTAAGTATAACTGAGCTAATGCTAAAGATGCAAGTGATATCACTCCATTGTTGTGTAGGGAATTAGGTGGTAGTTATGGCACATATAGATGACTAATGGTATAGCTTGGTCAGAATGAAAAATAAGAAAGGATAGTAGGGTAGTAGGGGGAAAAACAGTTAAAGGAAAAAGTAGGAAGGACTGATTGGTCCAATGTATAATGAGACCTGGGGACTCCTGAGCCCATGGACAAGGACATAGCCATGAACAGCTATAGCTGAGAGCGAAGCATCAAGCTGATATGAAGGGAGGGGAGACACACAAGATAAGGAAGAATCCTGAGCCCCATCTACAACCTTCTGAGGTGGGACATTCCTACTTGAAAGGATAAGCAGACTCACCTGGAGAATCTAGAGGAGTGAAAGATACTTTCTGAAAGAAAGACCAGAAAAACTTAAAAAACAAAAGAAACAAACAAACAAACAAAAACAATAACAGCAGTCTGATTGACTACTACACGAACAAGAGTTTTTCGCTGGGGAGCCATCAAGGCAAGCAATCAAGTCCCTTCAGTACACACCTCCCTCCAAGACTGAAAATCAAAAGGAGCACAAATAGCCATTTAAGTTTACTGGTGACCAAGTTTGTCTATGGGTGAGTGGAAGTGGGGGAAAGGCAGCAATGAAAATATAGGTTGAGTTCTACCAAGTTCCATAGACCCCTGCCAACCTGGAGATAAGAGAAAGAAGAAGAAGCGATGGCTGTCTGGAATGTGTTGAGACTTGGGGACTCCTAAGCCTATGGAAAAGATCATATCCATGGAGGGCTAAAGCTGAGAGTGAAGTGTCCAACTGCTATGATGTGAGGGGAGATGCACAAGAATGCCCAAACTAGTAGACAGTACCCATTTGACCTAACTGTGATGTCTTGACGACCAGAATTCAACTAGGGAAAGATTTTTAAAAAATGTGTTTGTGATAAAGGAAATACATGGAAATTGCTACAATTTTATAAACTTGATCTATGTTTATGGATGCAATAGTTCAAAATAACAACTGAGAGAAAAGCAGTTTGCATATCAAGGATTAATCTTATTCCCTCTATACACAGGATTGATTGCAACTGACAATTTATACACTGGCTACCTAAAAAAATGGGGTTATAAAGGCACTAAGTGATTGACTTACAAGATTACAAGAGGGAGTTTAGATTCAGAGTATTTGGGGAAGGTAGAATCCTCTCTGATAGTTTTAATCTTGTCTAAATGGGTCTGGTGGAAGGAGAGGGGATAAGATTCTTATGATTCAAAAGTGAGTCCTTGTTGATACAGAGTGTGTGTGTGTGTGGGGGGGGGCTTAATTGCAGCTAGGGTAGAGGTGCAGTGAAGCTCACTCTCAACAATACGACAGAATACCAGGAAAAGCATGTTCAGAGCAGAGTTCCAAAACTTGGAACCACATAGGTAGGAATATTTAAAAGTTTGAAGACTTGTAGCTAGCGGAACTTGTAGTGGAAGTAAGAAATCGTGTACTTTTGAATCTGCTGGGCTTGGCTGCCCAGAACTGACAAGGTGGGTGAAACCAAATGGCAATACCAAGTCAGGGAGCAGAAACAGCACAGAAAAATGCCATGGGAACCTCAGAGAAAAGGTTGACAATAAACTTTGTCGATTTTGCTTTGTTTTACCTTTTTTTTTTTAATCTGGTCATTGACCCCCCACTGTTTGCACACCTCCATGCTGGTGACTAGAGGGGTTGCCTGAGAGTATGGACAAACCAACCCTCACCACTGGTAGGTTCTTCTGCCACGCATGCACACAGATATTCTCAGCTCAAGCGCTAGCCCTGAGCTGTCTGTTTGTTTGTTTGTTTGTTTTAATATGGAAAAGGCCAGAAACAGGGGCGTGGAGAGGGAAAAAGAGTTTAAAAACAAAACAGGCCAAACATTAAATTAAATCCTAAGATACAGCATAACAACCAACAGAAGCATCTTTAAATCTCACAGGCAGCTTTGAAGGCAAGAAACTAAGATAGGACATTAAAGTGATACTCATAAAAGGCTACAGATTTTGTTTTTTCTTCTCTCCCTCCTCTCCTTTTTCTGCAATTATAGGCTACAGTATCCAGTCTAGTTTTTTTTGTTGTTGTTATTGTTGTTTTGGGTGTTTGTTTTTCTTTTCTCTGTCTCTCTTTTATTGCTGTTTTGCTGTTTTATGCTCCCCTTTCTACCTTTGGGGGACTCTTTCTCTCCCTATGTTACCCAAGAAGAGACAGCAACTGCTGCCATATAGTCAAGTTACAAATACACTCTATAAACACCACAATCCAAGCAAGAACCAATACCAACTGCCATATACCAGAGAGGCAGACGACAACTGTGAAAGTTAATCTTTGTTAAGCAGTAAGAAGAGTGAAAAGGGAAGCCCGCATCCTGATCACATCTACCTGGAAGCAATCACAAAGCACAAAAGATAACAAAACACATACTCAATTAAGTATTAAGGCCACAGATAAACACTAAACATGTCCAAGAAGCAAAAGCAGATGACCATATCAGCACATGTCCAAAAACAAGATAAAATGTATGAGACAAATGACCTAGAGGTAGTACTGGGCTACATTCTAAAAGGAGGGTAGGCCTTGGAAATGCCTGACAAGGAATTCAAAAAAATGATTATAAAATGTTTCAAAATACTTTACAATGGAATTGAGAAAAATAAGGAAGAAGTCAGGAAAGTGCTACAGGAACAATCAAATATGATAGACACAGCATTGGAAATAATTCAAAACCTAAAGAAATACAAATGATCAATATTAGAACATCAGAAATTGACAATACATTGAAAGGGCAAAGGAGTACAATAGAAGAGATGGAAGGCAGAAGCAATGAGCTAGAAGACAAATCTGTGAATGCCACTAAGATAGACGAGCAAACAGAAATATGGATTTAAAAAAAATCTGAAGAAGGTCTAAGATTCATGTTGTACAACATGAAGAGGAATAAATTAAGAATTATTGGCATTCCAGAACAAGAAGAATCACACAAGTCCACAGAGGAAATAGTTGAAGAACTACTGGAAGAAAATTTCTCTAACATTCTAAAAAGTGAAAAAATAAACATTCAAGAAGCTCAACGAACACCAGGAAGGATATACCCCAAAAGAAAATCACCAAGATATATCATAATCAAGTTCTCCAAAATCAAAGATAAGGAGATAATCCTGACAGCAGTTAAGGAAAACAGAAGTGTTACATACAAAGTAAAGCCAGACAGATTAAGCTCGGATATCTCAGCAGAAACCATGCAAGAAAGAAGGTAATGGAAGACATGCATAAAACACTGAAAGAAAAAACTGACAAACAAAAATGCTTTATCCAGAAAAGCTATCAATCAAATACAATGGTGTAATCAAAACATTCCAGGATAAACAGAAGCTAGGGGAATTTACCAAAGCCAACCCTCCACTAAAAAAAACATCCTAAAGGGAGTTCTGTGGTCAGAGAACAAACAAGAAAAGACAACAACCAGAGATTTTCATATATGGCAGCACCTCCCAGAACTAAATCTACAGAAGGAAGAGTTGAGAACAGACCAAACTATAAGAATCTGGGAGTTCAGTCTATGATCAAAACATTTACAATATAAAAGAAGATAAACACATAGGAACAGAGATCCGGAAGGTGAGAAGGCCAGGTAGATTACGGTATAAAACAGACTGTACTAAATGGATGGAAAATTTAAAGGACTATAAGGTAACCTCAAATAAAATTGCCACTTCGCAATATACCAAGAAAATGAAAATACAAGAAGAACATGGAAACATTAAAACTATGAGGAAACTCACTAGAAAGAACACAAAAAGCATGCATTCAGCATGGAAGGCACACAGAGCAAAAAAAGCAACACTACAAAAAAACAGACATAAAGGCAGCAATAATTCTGTAACTGTCAATAATTTTACTGAATGTAAATGGATTAAATGCACCAATTAAGAGAAGGAGGGTGGCAGAATGGATAGGAAAACAAGATCCTTCAATGTGCTGTCTGCAAGAGACACATCTCACACATAGAGACAAAAACAGATTAAAAGTCAAAGTATGGGGGAAAATATACCAAGCTAATTGCAATAAAAAAACCGAACAGGAGTGGCAGTACTAATCTCTGATAAAATAAACTTTAAGGCAAAACCCAGCATAATAGATAAAGATGGACATTATCTCATGACTAAAGGGTCAATTGAACTAGATTACATAACCATAATAAATACCTATGCTGCCAATGAAAAAGCTCCAAACTATGTGAAGCAAACTCTAATAGATTTTAAGAAAGAAATAGACGAATATACAAGAATAGTGGGTGATCTTAATACACAGCTTTCAAAAATGGATAGAACAACTAGAAAGAAACTTGACAAAGACACAGAAGAACTAAACAACTCAATTAGAAAACTGGACCTCATAAATGTGTACAGAGCATTCAACCCAACAACAGCACAATACACATTTTTTTCCAGTGCATATGGAACATTCTCCAGAATACACCATGTCTTAGGACACAAAACAAATCTCCATAAATTTATAAGCATCAAAATACATAGAAACAGAGGGGCTGAGGATTCTAGACTCATGGAAAGACAAAGGCTGTGTTCTGGTGGCCAAGAGCCAGGCTTGCATAATGTGCCCAGGGGTTGTTTAAATGATTATGCATTTCTGGGTGCGTTTGTGTACATTCAAAGGGGGAGAGGGACAGAAGGAATAAAAACATATACTGTAGAATGATAATGCCCGGAGGGGATTGTAATCATAGCAATGATACTAAATATGATAGGATGAGTGTAAAACTGATATTTTCCAATGTAATCTATCACTCAGTTCACAGATACTTAAAAAAAAAACAACAAAGAAAACCCTTAACTATCACAGTATTCATACAGATGAGAGAGAATAGATAAATATAACTCACAGATGGTAAATCCCCACTATACATGTTGCAGGCTTTTTATGAGGGTAAGAGAAAAAAAGTCAACTATGATTCTAAGCTCTTTCTTGTTTTATCATTTTTTCTCATTGTGAGTTGCATGAAGGCTCTCCATTCAACAATTCATACACATTTTGTATGATCTCATTGGCTCCTCATAATGTAACATCTCTTAGACCACTTCCTCCCTGTTCCCTATTTCCATTGGTCCTTCCTTCCTAACCATTTTGAATTTGTTCTTTGACAAATACTGCCTTATTCATTTCAAATTTGTGATTATTCTAAGTCATGCATTATGCCCACCGTACCTCCAACATTGTAGACTTGTCTGTTGTATGGCTGAAAATGAAGTCTTGGGGATGGGTCTATTTCCAGCCATAAAGAATGACTAAGGCCCATGACCTTATGAAATTCACCAGTTTCTATCATAACAATAGTCCTGAATTCCTGGTGTTTTGTACTAATCTTCTGAATGAATGCACTTACCATTAACTGATATGTGAAAATGTGTAAGGGAATGCCTAGATCTATTTTGGAGCATGTAAGAAGTGATCTTAATTGATGCTGGCAGAGATGGCAGAGAAATGAGGACATAAGAACAAGGAAAGGAGTTGTTTATTTTTGTTTTGTTTTGTCTTGTTTTTTTAATTACTTAAGTCACCACCAAGGCATAATCCTACTAAGGAGTTCTGGTAGCGTAGTGATTACAAATGGGACTGCTAACCTCAAGGTCAGCAGTTTGAAACTACCAGCGTTTCCATAGGAGAAAGATGAGGCATTCTGCTCCCATAAAGATTTACAGCCTCGGAAACCCTGTGCACGGTCACTATGAGTCAAAAGTGACTCCACGGTACTTAACAACAACAACAACAACAACAACAACAACTGAGAAGCTCTGGCACCCAATGTGAAATATTCACTTCAGAATGATCACAGCCCAGTTGATATTCATAATTTCCCATGATTTATTAGTCAAGGCAGCATCTAGTGTTGGAATCGAGGATAAGCAGTGGTTCCTAGCACTCTACAAAAGCAGGTACTCAGTCTGAGAATGGCAGGACTCATCCTAGGAAGTTGGACTGATGTAGACACAGCATCTTGCTTTAAAAATCATCATTCCTATCAATATAACCTGAGACTCAGGAAGGGTCACACAGCTGGTATACTGGATTGACAGATTGGAACTCATAGCCTCCAACATTGTAGTCTCTCTATATTTTTTACCCACCTCTACTCTGAACGTCATGAGCATTAGTTTATGAGTGGTCTCTGACATTAGTTCAAGGCATAGCTATCAGCCAAAAACGCCAAAAAAAAAAAAAAAACACAAAAAAAAGCAATGTGTAGAACCAGAAAAGATGTAAGAAATACACTAAAACATAATCTAGTCTTGAAAAATGACACCCAGGTTTTTCCATGATTATTATTTGTTTTCTATTAGGCCCCAGCAGTGAAATGAGAGTACTCAAAAGAGAGTAGGACAATGTCTGTTTAAATAGGCAAAAAGAGAAGCGACCTTGTTGTTGTTATTGTTGTTAAGTGCCATAGAGTTGGTTCCGACCCATAGTGACCCTGTATAGGGTTTCCGAGGAGAAGCTGGTGAGCTTGAACTGGCAACCTTGCAGTTCAACCCACAGCAACACTGGAATGAGCATTTGGGTCACGTTCAGAAGGCGTGAGATAAAAGGAAGAATGGAAATAAGAAACACGGAGAAAATGAGATATAAAAATCCTGATGGAAATAACATTTAGAAGAAGTCTTTGAAGACTAGATTTTACATATCAATACTGGTAAAATTGAGTCCTGGTGTGATACTGTGGATTAATGCGCTGGATTGCAATGTTGGTTTGAACCGCAAGGTCAGTAGTTCAAGCTCACCATTTATCTCCGGAAACCTTATACAGGATCACTATGGGTCAGAACTGACTTGGCGGCACATAACAACAACAATAATAACAGCTGGTAAAACGAATGGCAAGCTCATGGAACCACGATTTGATAATATATCAATAATCAACAACATGCAATAATTTAATAATGGAAATAAAGATGCTGTTTCAAAAAAATTATGGTGCTAAAGAGACTCCACTTTAACAAATATGATAACCTTCTCCTGGGATATCATGTGGTCTTTCTGAAAGACAGCACTGGCACACAGTTCTGGGAGTACATGGAACATTTGCCTGGCTGATCCTCACTATCATGTGTCTTTTTATTTCTTATTTTCTAATATAATTAGTTTCAGCCTGTCTCAAAGCATAGATACTTACTAAGTTATGTATTTGATCCTACAATGTTAATAACCTTTTATTTTCGTCAAAACTTATTCTCCTTCATAATCACTCTCTTTTATTCATGCTTTCATTTTTAATTGGATCCTTGATGTTTGCTTTAAATATGTAGAGAACTTTGTGTTCCAGTTAAAACAGAGATGATCCTACAAATTGTATGTGGATTACAAAATATTCAAAGAAGTAAAACATAATAAAGTATACTAACTATATACAATGAAACTTATACTAACACAATTAATTTATTAAATGACAGAAATGAGTAAGGAAACAATGTTTGCTAGAAGTTAGAGTAGAACGCATGTGTTAGACACAGTATAAGTTTTATACCTATGTTTTTTATCTTATATTGATTCTACCAAGTAATTAAAATGACTCTAATTGCAGAGTTGGAATTTGTCCTCAGGTATGCAGAAGTATAAGTCACAGAGTAATGGAAAGGATTATGCTCAACCACTGATTAAAAGGTGGACAGTTTGAATATACCCAGAAGACCCATGGAAGAAAGGCCTGGCAATCTACTTTCATAAAGATTGAGGACAATATTCTACTTTGTAACACATGGGGTTTTCATAAGTCAGAATTGACCATGCTGCTTGTTTGTTTCTTTTTAATACAGAACTTCAAAGCTGTAATCTACCATGATGACTTTTAAGAATTTTTAAATTTTATCTGGTATTAAGGTAATCTTAATGAATAGCATTTATTACTTTACCAAAAAGCCTATTTATAGACTTCCAAAAAAAAGTTTAAGAAGTTATATGAATGAATATGTAAAATCAAAAAAAGAGAGAGAAAAATGTTCTCTCCGCTTTCCTTCTTTAATTTATAAATACCAACATTTTATTTTCTGTATCACACAATACAAATTTCTAAGTCAGGGGATATCTGTTTAATCAAATCATATTAAATACTACATGTGTTTTATAAGAACAATTCTTTCTCTCATGAATAAGGCTGACTTCAAATATTAAATATATCTTTTTGGAATGCATGCAGATAGATGTGTATGTGAAGTTCAATTCTGCTTTATAAAGCAAAGAAGTAATAAGAAGCTACTTCTATTTCCACAATAATAAAAATGTGGATAATATTGTCATTACCACATAGGATAATTTGGTCAATTTTGAGAGAACTCAAGATAAAGAGGAGTGGAATAAATGCATGTTTTAGTTGGATCCCACAGGGATGATCAACTTAGAGGATCATGCGATGTCCAATAGGAGAGTATCATCCTGTTATAAATTGAAAAAATTGTTCACTAATTACTGTTGGAACACTACACAAGTCAAATGACCTCATGGTAAAATATAATATAATTACCAAGATAACAGGTCTAATGAATGACAGATTTAATTTTAATTCTAAAATTGATACTTACTAACCCTTATACCTTTGGTAAATTACATAATCATTGGTAAAAGGTAGGTAATTTAACATAGGGTGGTTGTCATTGTTAGTTGTCATACTGACAGCTATGATTTTTGGAAATCCTATGAAAAAAGATGAGACATTTCCCATTCCTGAAAAGATTCAATGAGTTAATGTACATAAAGTGCTTTTCATGGTGCCAAACACTTACTCATCACTCAATTAGTAGTACCTTTGGAGTCCTTTTGTGGCACTGTATGGTAAGCACCTTGCTGAAAGTGAAGAGGACTTGAAACATTTACTTATGAAGGTCAAAGAGCACAGCCTTCGATATGGATTACATCTCAATGTCAAGAAAACAAAAATCCTCACCACTGGACCAATAAACAACATTCTTATCAATGGAGAAAAGCTTGAAGTTGTCAAGGACTTCATTCTTCTTGGATCAACTATCAACACTCGCGGAAGCAGCAGTCAAGAGATCAGATGACGTATTGCATTGGGCAAATCTGCTGCACAGGAACTTTTTAAAGTATTGAAGAGCAGATATGTCAGCTTGAGGACTAAGGTGATACTGACCCAGGCCATGGTGTTTTCAATAGCTTCATATGGATGCAAAAGCTGGACAGTGAATAAGGAAGATTGTAGAAGAATTGATGTCTTTGAGTTGTGGTATTGGAGGAGAATACTGAAAGTGCCATGGACTGCCAAAAGAACCAATAGATCTGTTTTGGAAGAAGTGCAGCCAGAGTGCTCCTTGGAGGCCAGGATGGCTAAGCTTCATCCGTCATACGTTGGACATGTTGTCCCGAGGAAACAGTCGCTGGAGAAGGATGTCATGCTGGGTAAGGTGGAGGGTCAGAGATAAAGAGGAAGATCCCTAACGAGATTGTTTGGCCAGGTGGCATCATTGATGGACTCAAGTGTGGCAGCAGTAGTGAGGTTGGCCCAGGATTGGACATTGTTTTGTTCTGTTGTGCATGGGTCGCTATGAGTCGGTTCCAACTCAATGGCACCTGACAACAACAACAATGATAAGCACTGTATTGCTAACCTAAAGGTCAAAGGTTCAAACACATTTTAACTGTAATTATGATATCTCAAAATAACTTAATAAATAACACCAAGTTGATTGCTCAAAACAGGCTGCCTTACTTTCTTAAAATATGGGGATTTCAAAGAAACTTTCATAGCAAGGTTTTGCTTCATTTTTTGAGATTCAAAACTTCCTTGTGTTCTAGGATGTTTGGATAATGTACAGAATACTTAGCATAAATCATCAGTTTTCACTGTACAACTCCAATTACAAAAGAGATGTTGTGATGTTTTGCTTAGAGATTGATTGTATTTTATTCTGAATTTTCTCTTTCACAGTGGAGAGAAAGCATCAAAAAATAGTTATTGACCAGGTGGGGCTTGATGGTGGCTAGGGTGGAGGTGCAGTGAGGTTCGCCATCAGCAATACCACAGATTCCCAAGAAAAGCAGATTCAGGGCAGAGCTCCAAAACTCCGAATCACATAGGTAGAAATATTTTAAAAGTTTGAAGGCTTATAGTTAGTGGAACTTGAAGCAAAAGCAAGAAATCATGTACTTATGAATCTGCCAACCTCAACAGGCCAGAGTCAACAACTTGTGCAAGACCAAAGGGCAAGACCAAGCGGGGGAGCGGGCACACCACGGAAAAATGCCACAGGAACCTCAGAGGACAGGTGGACAATATACTTTGTTGGTTTTGATTTCTTCTTGATTTTCTATTTTTTTGGTACCTGTTCATTGACTCCCCACTGTTTATGCACCTCCACATATGACTAGAGGGGTGCTTGAGTGAGTGGACACCCCCAGTCTCACCATTGGTGGGTTCTTCTGCCATGCATGCACACCGAAACTTTCAGCCCAAGAGCTGGCCTTGAACTGTTTATTTTTATTTTTAATATTAAAAAGACCAGAACAAGGGGTGTAGAGAGGGAAAGAGAACTTAAAAACAAAATAGGCCAAAAATTAAATTAAATCCTGAGGTACAGCATAGCAACCAACTGTGGCATTTTAAAATCTCTCAGTCAGCTTGAAGGCAAGACATTGAAAGAGGACATTTAAAAGTCATACTCATATTAGGTACAGATTTTTTTTTTTTCCTTCTCTCCCTTCCTCTCCCTTTTCCACAATTATAGATTATAAATCCTGTCTAGTTTTTGTTGTTGTTGTTGTTGGTGGTGGTGGTACTTTCTTGTTTTGTTTTGCTGTTGATGTTTTATGCTCCTCCTTCTACATTTGGGGGGCTCTTTTTCTCCTTATATTACCCAAGAGGAGCTGCAAGTACACTTTATAAAGCACCAAAATCCAGGCAGCAACCACTACCAACTGCCTTATAGAAGGGAGGAAGTCAACAACAGTGAAAGTTACTCTGAGATAAGCAATAAGAAGAGTGAAAACCCGTATCCTGATCACATTTACATGGAAGCAATCAGAAAGCATTAAAAACTTTAAAAAAAATCAATTAAGTATTAAGATCACAGATAAACACTAAACATGTCCAAGGAGCAAAAGCAGATGACCATATCAGCACATGACCAGAAACAAGATAGAATGTTTGAGACAAATGACCTAGTGGTAGACCTGGACTCCATTCTGGAAGGAAGGAAGGCCTTGGAAATGCTTGAGAAGGAATTCATAAAAATGATTATAAAATGTTTCAAAACACTTTACAATGGAGTTGAGGAAAATTAGGAAGAAGCCAGGAAAGTGCTACAGGAACAATCAAATAAGATAGACACAGCATTGGAAACAATTCAAAACCTACAGAAAGAGGTCCAAATGATCAATAATTGAATATCAGAAATAGACAATACACTGAAAGGGCAAAGGAATGGAATAGAAAAGATGAAAGGCAGAACCAGTGAGCTGGAAGAAAAATCTCTAAATACCACTAAGATAGAAGAGCAAACAAAAAAAAATGATTTAAAAAATCTGAAGGTCTAAGATTCATGTTGGAAAGCATGCAGAGGAACAACTTAAGAATTATCGGTATTCCAGAACAAGAAGAATCACACAAGTCCACAGAAGAAATAATTGAAGAACTGCTAGAAGAAAATTTCTCTAACATCCTGAAAAGTGAAAAGATATACATTCAAGAAGCTCAATGAACCTCAGGAAGGATAGACCACAAAAGAAAATCACCAAGAAATATCATAATCAAGCTCTCCAAAATCTAAATTAAGGAGACACTACTGAAAGCAGCTAGAGAAAACAGATGTGTTACATACAAAGGCAAGAAAGTCAGATTAATCTCGGTTCTGTCAGCAGAAACCATGCAAGAAAGAAGGCAATGGGGAGACATATATAAAGCCCTGAAGGATAAACACTGCCAACCAAGAATCCTTTATACAGAAAAGCTATCAATTAAATACAACTGTATAATCAAAACATTCCAGGATAAATAGAAGCTAAAGGATTTTAACAAAGCCAACCTTGCACTATAAAACATCCTAAAGGGATGTTAACCCATACCTATCAAAAATTACACTGAATGTAAATGGATTAAAATACACCATTAAAGAGATGAAGGGTGGCAGAATAGATAAGAAATCAAGATCCTCAATATGCTTTCTGCAAGAGACTCATCTCACACTCAGAAACAAAAACAGATGAAAAGTCAAAGTATGGAAAAAAATGTATACCAGCTAATTGCAATAAAAAACAAATAGGAGTGGCAGTACTAATCTCTGAGAAAATAAACTTTAAGGCTAAAACCAGCATAATAGATAAAGATGGATATTATCTCATAATTAAAGGGACAATTGCACAAGATGGCAGAACCATAATAAATATCTATGCTACCAAAGAAAGATTTCCGAAATATATAACGCAAACTCAAAAAGATTTGAACAAAGTAACAGACGAACCTACAATAATAGTGGACAATCTTAATAAAACACTTTCAAAACTAGATAGAAAAACCAGAAAGAATCTTGACAAAGACACAGAAGAACTAAACAACACAGTTAGAAAACTGGACCTCATATGTGTACAGAGCATACAACCTAAAAACAGCACAATACACATTCTTTGCCAGTGCATGTGGAACATTTTCCAGAATAGACCGTGTCTTTGGACAAAAAACAAATCTCCATAAATTTAAAATATCACAATACTGCAAAGCATCTTCTCAGACCACAATGCTATCAAATTAGAAACCACCAATAGGAAGATCAAGGAAATAAAATTAAACATACGAAAACTGAATAACACCCTGCTGAAAAACGACTGGATAGTAGAAGACATTAAACGTGAATTCCCAAAGTTCTTAGAAATAAATGAGAACGAAAACACTGCTGAGAGGATAATTTATCGCAACAAATGCACACATACAAAAAGAAGAAAGAATCACGTTAACACATTATCACAGCATCTAACACAATTAGAAACAGACCAACAGAGGGACCCTACAGTCTACAAAAAGGGGGGAAAATATTAGAGCAGAAATAAATGAAGTAGAAAACAGAAAAGAATAGAAAGAATCAACAGGACGAGAAGCTGGTTCTTTGAAAGGATTATCAAAATTAACAGATCACTAGAAAACCTAACAAAAGAAAAGAGGGAGAAGACACAATAACACACATTATAATCCACATTGGCAATATCAAAATGGAACCAAAGGATAATAAAAGAATACCATGTAGAGTTTTACTCCAACAAATCTGAAAACTTAGAAGAGATGGATACATTTTTAGAACACTACGTACCTAAACTTACAAACAATGAAGTAGAGAACCTGAACAGACCCATAATTTTTTTTTAATTGATCAGATTATCAAAAAACTGCCAACCAAAAGAAGTCCAAGCTCAGATAGCTTCACTGGTGAGTTCTACCAAACATTCAGGGAAAAGCTGTCACCAATTCTACTCAAATTGTTCCAGAATACAAAGGAAAATGGAAAACTAACTAATACATTTTAAGAAGCACACATGACCCTCATAACAAAACCAGGAAAAAACATCACTAAGAAAGAAAATTATAGACCAATATCCCTCATGAACATACATGCAAAAATTCTCAACAAAATCCTAGCTATCAGAATCCAGCAGCACATTAAAAAGATAATACATAATAATCAAGTGGAATTCATTTCAAGGAAGCAAGGCTGATTGAACATTAGAAAAACTATCAAAGTAATCTACCATATAAACAATGAAAAAGAAAAGAATTACAAAAGATCATAACGATTGATGCAGAAAAGGCATTAGACAAAATCCAACATCCATTCCTGATGAAAACAATCAACAAAGTAGGAACTGAAGGGAAATGCCTAAACATAATTAAGAGCATATATATAAAAACAATACTTACATTACTCTCAATGGAGAGAAACTGAAAGCCTTCCCTCTGTAAACAGGAACAAGACAAGGATGCCCTTTGGCACCACTCTTATTCAATATTGTGCTGGGAAGACTTAGCAAGAGCTATACGGCAAGACAGGGAAATTAAAGACATCCGAATTGCCAAAGATGAAGTACAACTCTCTCTACTAGCAGACTATATGATTCTATACATAGAAAACCCCAAAGATTCAGTCCAAAAGCTACTAGACCTTATTGCAAGATTCAGCAAAGTGGCAGGATATAAGATCAACATACAAAACCCAGTTGGATTCCTCTATACCAAAAACGACAGCATTGAAAAAGACATTAGGGTAGCAATACTATTTACAATAGCCACCCAAAGAATGAAATATCTAGGAATAAATGTAACCAGAGAAAAAAAGAACTTATACAAAGAAAATTATAAAACACTACTAGAGAAAACCACAAGAGACCTACAAAAATGGAAGAATGTACATTTGTCACCTATAATGGGAAGTGAAGGAAAAACAGCAATGAAGCTGCAAGATGAGCCCTACCACATTCAATAGACTCCTGAGAACATGGGCAGAGATCTGGTTGGCCAACAGTGTGACAAGAACTAGGGACTCTGGGACCCAAAGTCAATGACATAGCCACAGAGGATTAAAATGGAATGTAAAGTGTCCAGCTGATAATGTTGTTGTTGTCAGGTGCCATCGAGTCAGAACTGACTCATAGTGACACCATGCACAGCAGAACAAAACAATGTCCGATCCTGGGCCAACCTCACTACCGCTGCCACATCTGAGTCCATCAATGATACCACCTGGCCTATCCATCTCGTTGGGGGTCTTCCTCTTTTTCTCCGAACCTCCATCTTACCAAGCATGATATCCTTCTCCAGCGACTGTTCCCTCCTGATAATATGTCCAAAGTATGAGAGATGAAGCTTAGCCATCCTGGCCTCCAAGGAGCACTCTGG
>NW_006408719.1:5494939-5505489 GCF_000296735.1 Chrysochloris asiatica | reverse complement strand
AAAGCCTTTGCATAGTCAATAAAGCATAGGTAAACATCTTTCTGATATTCTCTGCTTATAAGAGTGGGCATATGCATAAGAACTCTCCCACTTCCAGATAATACCCACTTGACCTGGCTTCAATGACTGGATGATCAGAGCTCAACTAGAAAAAGAAAAAAGAGGAAAAAAAGAGTAATCTGATAAAATTTGATGAACTTGTTCTACACCTATGCATGTAGTAGCTCAAAAGAGGGAACAAAACTTCACAACGAGGATCATTGCCACCCCCTCCATACACAGAGTAGACAGGGATGGACAACTAGGACATTGGCTACCCAAAATGGAGGTGCTACAAAGGCAAGAAGTGACTGGCTTACAAGCTTTCAAGATGGAGCCCAGATCCTGAGGGCATGGAGGAAGTTGCTATCTCCACTGAGTAGCATCCAATCTGTCTGAGCGGAGCTGATGAAAGGAGATGCACATAGGCCTCTTGTGATACAGTAGTGAATAATTGTTATCAGGACTGATTGTGAGAGTTGGAAATGTAAAGATAGATGTTATTCGCAAAAGGAGGGGAATGATTGACTTTGCAGTCTAGGAACGGAGGTCCCTGGGACCATCAAAGGAGAAGAGCGGTGAACAGTACCCTACCCAGAGAAACAGTGATGCCAGAGATGGAGACAGAGACAATGACGTGGAGAAATGGAGTAGCTGGACACTTTAGACCGAGAGAGGGAGAGAGTCTGTGTGCTGACAAGCGGGAGGCAGGCTTGCAGTTTATACCCTTTGGTTGGTTGATGATACATGGAGGGGATTGTAACTATGGCAATGAAATGATATACAATAGGATTAATGTAAAGTCAGTGTTATCCCATGTAAACTATCACAAAATTTACAATAAAACATAAAATAATAGTAATAATAATAATAATAATTTTTATATGTAAATGTGCAAAATTGACTAATTTATCTTTTTTGTTGTTTTTCTGACCTCTTGCTATAAATATTAAGTACAAAAGATAAGTATAATTTCATTATCTTCTTTTTAATAAGGTAAAATAAACAACAATGCAAATTGGTTGAGCATGGAAAACAGCTCAGTAATAAAAATAACAGCAGCAAACTCTTACTGTGCTTTAGAAAGAGTAGTAAGCAAACAAGGACCATTTTCTCTGGTTGAGTGTTGATTCCCTAGTGTGCTCTCAGTAAGTAATTAGAGTGTCCCACTGAATGTCAGCATCAGCTTGTTTATTCTCATTATTTTATCATTTTAAAAACCCTCTAGGTGATGAGACACACAGTATAGCATATAATTACCATTATTAGCATACTAATTGGACACAAAAATAGGCCAACTACTAGGTAGCCAGCTGAATAATTTCACATTAATCAAACACCATATTGAATAAGCCTATTGTTAAATTGACAGCTACCATAATTGGCTATACTTCACAGTGAAATATCAGTATTGACTTGTAATATTTCTCCACTTCATATAATTTAGTATTTTTCAATGTTCCCAACTTCAATTGGGTACACCTATTTCAGGTTCAAAAAATCATCATAGTAAGAATACTAATCTTTTAGCAATTGGTTTCTTTTTAAAAAGTTTACTGGCTTTCAATAAAATATGTGAATTGTAGTGAAATAATAAAGCTAACAATTTAGTCACATGTTGCTCTATGTCATGGTTTATTACTAAATACAGCCAGTCTCCAGATAATGAATATTTCCAATCTTAAATTTGCCTGTAAGTTAAATGTCTGTGTAAGTATGAACAGTTCATATCTAATGTAAGTCAAATGTCAGTCTTAGTGTACAGTATAACATTTTCAGATAAAATAAATCATTTCTAACATAATAGTTTTACTGTTAAGTGCCATGGAATAAGTTTAAATTCATAGCAGTTTTGAGTTTTGAGAAGCAGCAGAACGTGTCTGGTGGGTTTGAACCATTGACCATGTGCTTTGGAGTCAATGAATTCCCTAACATAATAATACAGTAATAATAACAATGTTTAATGTGCTTTGCAAAGTAGTATCCATTTGTTATTATGGATAATTTATTGAATGTACAATGAGTTTTCAATACAGTAAGTTTTGTGAGAGCTGGTTTGCAATTACAGTGTTGTATGTAAGTTGGATTGAGAGAACATCTGAAGAACAGATTTGATACATTAAAGACTAAAGACCAATGACCAGAAGAATTGTGGGATGACATCAAGAACATTATACAGGAAGAAAGCAAAAATTCATTAAGAAGACAAGAAAGAAGGAAAAGGTCAAAATGGATGTCAGAAGACACACTGAAACTTGCTCTTCAGCATAGAGATGTGAAATCAAATGGAAGAAATGAGGAGGTCCAAAAGCAGAACAGAAAATTTCAAAGGTCAGCTCGAGAAGATAAAGCTAAATATTACAACAAAATGTGCAGATATCTGGAATCAGAAAACTAAAAAAGAAGAACATGCTCAGCATTTCTCAAGCTCAGGGAACTAAAGAAAGAATTCAAGCCTCAACTTTCATTATTGAAAGATTCTCTGGAAAAATTATTGAATGATAAAGAAAGCATCAATAGAAGATGGAAGGAATACACAGAGTAACTACCAAAAGGAAATTGTTAATGCTAAACCTTTTCAAGAGGTAGCAAACGATCAAGAGCCAATGATACTGAATGAGGAAGACCAAGGTACATTGAAGGAATTGGCAAAGAACCAGGCACCAAGAATTGATGGAATAAAAATTGAAATCTTTCAAGAAAGTGAGGTGGCATAGGAGGCACTCAATCATCTCTGAGAGGAAATTTGGAAGACAACTATCTGGCCGACAGATTGAAAGAGATCCATATTTGTGCCCATTCCAAAGAGTGGTGACCCAATGGAATGCAGAAATTGTCAGAGAATCTCTTTGATATCCTATGCAAGTAAAGTTTTACTAATGGTAATACAGAAATGGCTGCAAGCATGCATTGACTGAGAACTTGCAGAAGTTCAAGCCAGATTCAGAAGAGTCATGGAATGAGGGATATCATTGCTGATGTCTGATGGACCTTGTCTGAAAACAAAGAATAACAGAAAGATGCTTTATTGACTATGCATAGGCTTTCGATTGTGTGGGTCATGACAATCTATGGACAACATTGCGAAGTATCAGTATTCCAGAACGATTAATGATGCTCATGAGGAATCTTTACCTGGACCAAGAGGCAATTGTTCGAACAGAACATGGGAACACCGAATGTTTTGAAATTAAGAAAGGTGTGTGACAAGGTTGTATTCTTTCACCATACTTATTCAACCTGTATGCTGAGCAAATAATCGGAGAAGCTGGGTTATATGAAGAAAAAGGTGGTGTCAGGATTGGAGGAAGATTCATTAACAACCTTTGATATGCAGATGATATAACTTTACTTGCTGAAAATGAAGAGGATTTGAAATACTTATTGATGAAGATCAAAGACCACAACCTTCAGTTATTGCATTTCAATGTAAATAACACAAAAATCCTCCCCACAGTACCAATAAACAAGATTCTTATCAAAAAAGAGAAGATTGAAGTTGTCAAGAACAACTTGGATCAACTAGCCACACTCATGGAAGCAGCAGTCAAGAAATTAAATGACGTATTGCATTAGGCAAATCTACTGCACAAGGGCTTTTTAAAAAGTGTTGAAGAGCAAAGATATCAGCTTGAGGACTAAGGAGTTCCTGACCCAAACCATGATATTTTCAGTAACCTCATATGGATGCAAAAGCTGGACAGTGAATAAGGAAGACTGTAGAAGAATTGATGTCCTTGAATTAATTTCGTTGAGGAGAATATTGAAAGTATCATGGGCTGCCCAAAGAACCAATAGATCGGTTTTGGAAGAAGTGCAGCCAGAGTGCTCCTTGGAGGTCAAGGTGGTCAAACTTTGTCTCTCATACTTCAGACATATTGTCTCTGGAGAAGGATATCATGTTTAGTAAGGTGGAGGGTCAGAGAAAAAGAGGAAGACTCCCAATGAGACAGATTTTCTATGTGGCAGCATCGATGGACTCCAGCATGGCAACAGTAGTGAAGTCGGCCCAGGATCAGGCAGTGTTTTGTTCTGCTGTGTGTAAGGTCACTCTGAGTCGGTACTGACTGGATGTCACCTAACAACAACAACAATGTAAGTTGGAAGTTCATAACCTAAGGAATAACTGTATGCATTCTTCTAAATTCAAATCTCTATTGACCACATTAATGGTTACTTGAGGATAACTACGTTATAAAAGAGCACATACATTTTTTTTTTTTTTTTTAATGCTGTCAAATCGATTCTGACTTATGGCGACCCCATCTGTGTCATAGAACTTTGCTCCATAGAGTTTTACTTTTTTAGGTTGATTTAAATAATAATGATAATACAGGAATATAACTCCATGCCATTCTGAATTTCTTCTGTGGTGTCTTTGTGTTGACTCAAACCTCCAACCTATTGATTAGAATCTCAATGCATTACAATTTGCATGCTACCCCAATTTAATAATGCATCATTTACAGAAGCGGCCAATGAGTGAGACAGAGCGGTAGAATGATCAGAACCACATTGGATGCCTGACCAATCCTCAGAGATAAAGGTGTGGACATTATTTTGTTTTTTGTCTCTGTTCATTGGTCTCTCACTGTCTTCAGACCTCCATTCTAGTTACTGTGGATGCCTGAGTGAGAGGAAACCTGGCCACCCCCAGAGGGTTCTAATGCACATGCACACATATCTTCTCGGCAGAACATAAAGGAAAAGGACCCTGTTAAAAACAAATGGCAGTGCAAAATGGCCACATCTGGACCTGAAATGTTAATCACCAGGACAAAAACATGAATGAGGTTTGTGGCGAGGGAGAAAGACAGAATTAAAAGGAAACAGGTCAAAAATTATAACTGAGTTACGTCATATGGAAAAACAGTGACTTATCTTGAAATTTCTCAGATGGATTTGAAGGCAAGAAGCTGAGTGAGGGACATTAAAGTCTTACTCATATTTAGCTATAGAATTTTTTTTTTTGCTTTTCTCTTAGCTGTGATTAAAGACTACAGTATCAAATCTGTTTTTCTGTTGCCACCTTTTTTTTTTGTTGTTCTCTTTTTATCTTTAGGAGTATCTTTCTCTCCCAATATTATCCAAGAAGAGACAGCAACATCAGCCATATAGTCAAGCTACAATCAAACTCCATAAAATCCCACCAGCCTCACATGAGTCAATATCAGCTGCCATACACCAGGTACGTAGCCAACACCTGCTAAGTTTAAATAAGATAAGTGAAAAAGGAAGACAATCTCTTGATCACATCAACCTGGAGAAAATGAAAAAACATAATAAAATACCAAAACATATATTCATCTCATTAATAAGGTCACAGAAACTATTAAATATGTCCAACAAAGAGATGACCATCTCTGGACATGTCCAGAAACAAGATAAAGTGACTTAGACAAACAAGCTGGAGGTATACCTTGAATTCATATTGGAAGGAGGGCAGGCTTCGGAAATGCCTGAGAAGGTATTCAGAAAAAGTGTAATGAAATGTATCAAAACATTTTACATAGGAGTTGAGAAAAATAAGGAAGAAATCAGGAAAGTGCTATAACAACAATCAAATAAGATAGATGCAGCATTGTAAAGAATTCAAAACCTGCAAAAAGAGGTCTAAATGATTAATAATAAAATATCGGAAATGGACAATACACTGAAAGGGCAAAGGAGTATAATTAAAGAGATGGAAGCCAGAACTAGGGAGCTGGAAGACAAATGTCTCAATACTGCTAAGATAGATAAGCAAACAAACAAATAAAAAGGATTTAAAAATCTGAAGAAAGTCTAAGATCCATGATGGACAACATGAAAATGAATAATTAAAGGAAGGATTATTGACATTCCAGATAAGAAAGAATCAAACAAGTCCACAGAAGAGATAATTGAAGAGCTCCTGAAAGAAAAATTTCCTAGCATCCTGAAAAATGAAAAGATAAGCATTTAAGCAGATCAATTAACCCCAGGAAGGATAGAACCCAACAGAAAATCACAAAGACTTATAATACGTTCTCCAAATCAAAGACAAGGAGAGAACTGTGAAAGCAGCAACAGAAAAGACAAGGGTCACATACAAGCAAAGTAGATAAAGCTCTGATCTATCAGCTGAAACCAAACAGGAAATGGGAAGACATATATGAAACCTAGGAAGAAAAACACTGACAACCAAGAATCATCATCCAGAAAAACTCAATTGAATACGATGGTGAGGGCTAGGGTGGAGGTGTAGTGAGGTTCCTCATAAGCAATACCACAGAATACCAGACAAAGCAGATTCAGGGCAGAGCTCCTAAACACAAAACATAGCTAGGAATATTTAAAAAGTTTCAAGGCTTCTTATAGCTGGTGGAATTTGAAGCAGAGGCAAGAAACCGAGTGCATTTGAATCTGTCAGGCTCGACGGCCCAGAGCTGACAACTTGAGTGAGACTAAATGGCAAGACCAAGCGGGGGAGCATACACAACACAGAAAAATGTGGTGTGAACCTCGGAGCAAAGGTAGACAATACATTTTGTCGGTTTTGCTTTGAACTGATTTTATTTTTAAATTTATATTTATTTATGGTATCTGTTCATTGGCTCCTCACTGTTTGAACACCTTCATGCTGGTGACTAGAGGGTGTACCTGAGTGAGTGGATACACCCCATGCTCACCACTGGCAGGTTCTTCAGCCAGGCAGGCACACAAATACTCTTAGCCCAAGAGCCAGCAATGAACTGTTTTCTTTCTTTTTCTTTTTTTGAAATACTGGAAAGGCTAGAACAAAGGTGTAGAGAGGGAAAGAGACTGTAAAAGCAAAACAGGCAGAAAATTAAATTAAATCCTGAGGTACAGCATAATAAACAACAGTGGCGTCTTGAAATCTCTCAGGCAGCTTTGAAGTCAATAAGCTAAAAGAGGACATCAAAGTCATACTCTTATTAGGCTACTTTTTTTTTTTTTTTTCTTTTCCTCCTCTTCCTTTTCTGCGATTATAGACTACAATATTTACTCTAATATTTTGCTGTTGGTGGTGGTGAGTTGTGTTTTTTTGTTTTGTTTTTGTTTTTTGTATTGCTGCCGGTGTTTTACACTCCCCTTTCTACCTTTTGGGGACTCTTCCTTTCCTTATATTACCCAAGAAGAGACAGAAATTGCTACCATATAGTCAAGCTAAAATCACACTCTGTAAAACACAAAAATCCAGGAAAGAACCAATATCAACTGCCATAGAACAGGGAGTCACACAACAGCTGTGAATGTTATTCTTAGTTAAGCAAAAAGAAGAATGAAAAGGGAAGCACACATTTTGATCATATCTACCAGGAAGCAATCAGAAAGCATAAAAAATACCAAAACAAATACTCAATTAGCTATTAAGGCCACAGAAAAACACTAAACATGTCCAAGAAGCAAAACCAGATGACCATATCAGCACATGTCCAAAAACATACAAAGAAAACTACAAAACACTACTACAAGAAACCAAAAGAAACTTATAAAAATGAAAGAATGTTCCATGCTCCTGGATAGGAAGACTTAACATTGTGAAAATGTCAATACTTCCAAAAGCAATTTACACATATAATGAAATCCCAATCCAGATTCCAACAACATTCTTCAAAAAGATGTAAAAAACAATTTAAAAACTTTATGTGGAAAGGAAAGAGACCCAGGATAAGCAAAGCACTGCTTAAGAAGAAGAATAAGGTTGGAGGCCTCTCACTCCCCAACTTCAAAATTTAATACATGGCTACAGCAGTCAAAACAGCTTGATATTGGTACAATAAAAGATATATAGATCAATGGAACAGAAACGAGAATCCAGAAATTAATGCATCTACATACAGCCAATGGATTTTTGACCAAACACCTAAACATATCACATGGGGAGGTGATAGTCTCTTCAACAGATTGTGCTGGCAGAACTGGAAAGTAATATGCAAAATATTGAAACAATACCTTCACCTCACACCTTATACAAAAACCAACTCAACATGGTTTAAAGACCTAAATGTGAATCCCAGAATTATGAAGTTATCAATTAAAAATCAGGACAAATGTGAGGGCACTAATTCAGGGAATACACAGACAACAAAATATTTTGAAAACCACACAAATAAAAGTAGACAAAATAGATGAGTGGGACATACTAAACATTGAAAACTTATGTGCATCAAAAGACTATACCAGAAGACTAAAATGGGAACCCACACAATGGGAAAAAATCTTTTGCAATAACACATCAGACAAGGGACTCATTTCTAAAATATTTAGGAAACTACAACAACTTTACAAGAAAAAAAAAAAAATAACCCAATTAAAAAATTGGCACATGACCTGAACAGACACTTCACCAAGGAAGTGATCTGGGCAGCCATTAGGGAGATGCAAATCAAAACAACAATGAGATATCATATCACACCAACAATAATAGCAAAGATTAAAATTGTAGAGGAAAATAAATGCTGGTGTGGATGTGGAGGGACTGGGGCACTCCTGCATTGCTGGTGGGACTGCAAAATGGTCCAACCTCTCTGGAAAGCAATATGGCACATCCTCAGAAGGTTGTGAATAGAAATACCTTATGAACCAGCAATTCCTCTACTTGGTATTTATCCACAAGAAATATGAGCCACAACACGAGACGATATATGCACACCATTGTTCATAGCAGCACTATTTACAATAGCAAAAAGATGGAGACAGTCAAAGTGCCCATCAACTGAAGAATGGATAAACAAACTGTGGTACATACACACAATGGAATACTATGCTACCTTGATAAATATCAAGGAAGCTTCAAGTCACCGCCTAATATGGATGAACCTTGAGGACATCAGGATGAGTGAAATTGTCATTCACAAAAGGAGAAATACTGCATAGGCCCAGTACTGTAAAAGACTAAAAAAAAGAACCCATACTAAAAGGGGGTGAATTCTTTGCTGGTTGCTGGGATATGGGGGTGGGAAGAGGGGAGGGAGGGGAAGGTGGAACACAGGGCAGATAATAGACACAGGATAGTTTGGGTGCTGGGGAGTGGGGCCATATACAAGAAGGGACAGTGGAATAGAAGAACAAAGCAGATGGGAGAACAATTAGGCAGGTTTGTATGGGCTAAGTGGGACAGAGTTAAATAATGATGTATGCACAACCTTGGAACAGAAAGGCTCTGGGATACAGGGATTGAGACATGGTGGGAAATGGGAAAAGGGGGAATAATGTTAAGATGCTTGGCTGTCTTTTGAATCTTGTTTTTTCTTGCATTATATTTTAAGTTAGACACTGGTGAGGAGAGAAAGAATAGCCAGAAACATCACCATAGTAAGCTTGTGAGTCCATCTTCTGCCTATAACAGATTGGAATACCTATAATGGGGATACAATGCGCCAAGTGAAGAAGGCTTCCTTGCGGAGTCTTTGCATTACATAAGACTATGGGTGGAACCTGAACCACATCCAGATGTTCAGAGATGGTAAATTTCCACTTCAAAGGAAGATCAGATCAGCCTGGAGTGGCTAGAAGAACAAAAAATACTTCTTAAAAGAAAGACCATCCGAAAAAACACAATGCAAGATAGTCAGACCGACTGTTACTACAAGAACAAGCAAGTTGCTTGCCCAGGAGACATCAATGCAAGTGGTCGGGTTCCCTCAGTGCAACCCCCCTTCCAAGACTAAGAGTCAATGGGAATACACGCTCTGATTGGTGATCACGTTCGTCGCCAATAAGGGGAATAAGGGAAAAACAGCAATGAAGCTGCGAGCTAAGCCATACAATGTTCAATAGATCCCTGTGAACCCAGGTGGAGACCTGGTTGGCCAGCAGTTTGGCAAGAACTTGGTACTCTTGGACACACAGTCAATGACAGAGCCACAGAAGATTAGAGTGTAGAGTAAAGCATCCACACTTCCAGATAATACCTGGCTACAGTGGCTGAATGATCAGAACTCTACTAGAAGAAGAAAGAAGAGGAAAAAAAGAGTAATCTGATGCAATTTGATGAACTTGACCTACACCTATGAATGCAGTAACTCAAAACAGGGAACAAATATTTACAGCAAGGATCATTCCCAACCCCTCTGTACACAGAATAGACAGCGATCAGAAACTTGGACATTGTTGTTGTTGTTGTCAGGTGCCATTGAGTCAGAATCAACTCATAGCAGCCCCGTGCACAGCAAAATGAAACAATGTCCAATCCTGGGCCAACCTCACTACCGCTGCCTCACTTGAGTCCATCAATGATGCCACATGGCCAATACATCTCGTTAGGGGTCTTCCTCTTTTTCTCTGACCCTCCACCTTACCCAGCATGACATCCTTCTCCAGCGACTGGTCCCTCCGGATAAAATGTCCAAAGTATGAGAGACGAAGCTTAGCCATCTTGGCCTCCAAGGACACTCTGGCTGCACTTCTTCCAAAACAGATCTATTGGTTCTTTTGACAGTCCATGGCACGTTCAGTATTCTCTTCCAACACCACAACTCAAAGGCATCAATTCTTCCACGATCTGCTTTATTCACTGTCCAGCT
>NW_006408719.1:5488280-5493632 GCF_000296735.1 Chrysochloris asiatica | reverse complement strand
TGTTCTTCCCTTTTGGTTTTCTAGTTCCAAATCTTTGCATATTTTATTATAGTACCTGATTTTGTCTTCTCGAGCTGATCTTTGAAATTTTCTGTTCAACTTTTGGACCTCTTCAATTCTTCTGTTTGCTTTAGCTTCTCTACGCTGGAGAGCAAGTTTCAGAGTCTCCTCTGACATCCATTTTGACCTTTTCCTTCTCTCTTGTCTTCTTTATGACTTTTTGCTCTCTTCACCTATGATGTTCTTGATGTCATCCCACAAGTCTTTATCTTGAGAGAGCTTATCTTGATTGTATCAGGATTGATAGGATTAGGAGAGTACATCTTGATTGCATCTTGATTATATCCAGAATGTATCAAGATTGACATCAAAATTTAAAGAGACAGTAGAGACATAAAATCAAACGCCCACCACTCATCTGTCTGTTGTCCTGTGGTGGTTTGAGTTGCTGTGATTTTGAGGGCTATGCCACCAATATTTTAAATAACCACCAGGGTCACCCATGGTAGACAGATTTCCAATGAGCTTCAAGACAAAGACAGACTAGGAAGAAAGAGTGACAAACTACTTCTGAATTGCTAGTCACTGAAAACTCTATGAATAGCAGAGAAACACAGATACAGGACCGGAAGGTGGGAAGGCACTCAGAATGCGACTGGGGAAAAAAATGCCTCCTCAAAGTAGAGTTGACCACGATGATGTGAATAGAGTTAAGCTCGGGGGAGAAAAGCTCACAGAACCTTCATTTGCTGATAGGCCACAAATCAAAAAGAAGAGGAACAGCTGTAAAATTTGGAAATTGTCAAAAATGAAATGGAACGCATCAACATCGATATCTTAGGCATTAGTGAGCTGAAATGGACTGGTATTGGCCATTTTGAATCTGACAACCAGATGGTTTACTATGCAGCAGGGAATGACAAATTGAAAAGGAATGGTGTTGCATTCATCATCAAAAAGAACATATCCAGATCAGTCATAAGATACAATGCTGTAAATGACAGGATCATATCCATGCACATTAACACCACATCTCCAACAACTACAAAAAGTCCAGAAAAGTAATCCTATAGACAACAAAAGAAAGGAAATAATAATCATTATAGTTGAAATAAGCAACATATAGGACAGGAAAACTGTAGAAAATATCAACAGGACAAGAAGCTGGTTCTTTGAAGTAATTAATAGAATTGATTAACAATTGGCAAACCTAACAAAAGAAAAGAGGGAGAATACACAAATAATACCCATAAGAAATTGCATGGATGATGTCACAACAGAACCAATAGAAATGAAACTGATAATAACAGAATACTGTGAAGAGTTATACTCCAAAAAATTAGAAAATATACAGGAGATGAATACATACTTTAAAAAGAACTAACTACCTAAACTTACACAGAGTGAAGTAGAAAATTTGAACATTCTTATTACAAAGGAAGAAACTGACGAGGTCATGAAAAAACTCCAAATTAAAAGAAATCCAAGTCTCAATTGCTTCATTAGTGAATTTTACCAAACATTCATTTAAGAACTGTTACAAATTCTACTCAAATTATTCCAGAATACAGAAGAGGACGGAAAACTTCCTAATACATTCTATGAAGCAAGCGTAATCCTCATACCAAAACCAGGGAAAGGCATCACTAATAAAGAAAATTATATACCAATATCTTTCATGAATATAGATGCAAAAATTCACAAAACAACACTATCCAACAGAATTCAACAGCACATAAAAAACATAATACATTATGACCATGAGGGATTCATATCAGGAGTGCAAGGATGGTTCAACAGAAGAAAAACAATCACTATAATCTGCCATAAAAATAAAGAAAAAGGAAAAGAACCACATGATCATATCGATTGATGAAGAAAAGGCATTTGACAAAATCCAACATCCATTCCTGATAAAAACGTTCAACGAAGTAGGAATTGAAGGGGAGTTCGTCAATGCAAGAGCATACAAAATCAATATCTAACATCATTGCCAATGGAGAGAACCTGAAAGTCTTCCTTTGCTAACAGGAACCAGACAAAGATGCCCTTTATCGCCACTCCTTTTCAATATTGTTTTCAAAATCTTAGCCAGAGCTGTAAGGCAAGATAGAGAAAATAAAAACATTCAAATTGGCAAAGAGGAAATAAAACACCAATTTCAGATGATATGATCCTATACATAGAAAACCCCAACAATTCAGCAAAAAAAGCTACTGGACCTCATTTGAAGATTACGCAAAGTGGCAGGGTACAAGATCAACATACAAAAAGCAGTTGGATTCCCTTGCAATAAAAATGACAGCAGTGTAAAGGAAATCAGGAGAGTGATGCCATTAACAATAGCCAACCAAAAGATGAAATATTCAGGAATAAATATAATCAGAGAAACAAAGGACCTATACAAAGAAAATTAGAAAACACTACTACAAGAAACCAAAAGAGACTTACAAAAGTGGAAGAATATACTATGCTACTAGACAGGAAGACTTAACTTTGTGAAAATGTCAACATTACCCAAAGCAATCTACACATATCATAATTTCAATCCAGATTCCAATGACATTCATTACAGAGATGGAAAAACAATTACAACTTTATAAAGAAAGGACAAAAAACTAGGATACGAAAAGAACTGCTCAGGAATAAGAACAAATTTGGAAGCAACTCACTCCCTGATTTGATAATTTACTACGTGGCTATAATGTGCAAAACAGCCTGGTACTGAGACAATAAGATATATAGATCGATGGAACAGAATTGAGAATCCAGAAATTAACCCACATACAGTGACTACCACATGTCTGTCATTTTGTCATAATGTGGTGGCTTGTGAGGTGCTGTGATTATGGAAGCTATGTCATGGGTATTTTATCTAACAAAAGTGTCATCTATGGTGGACAAGTTTCAGATGAGCTTCCAGATGATGACAGACTAGGAAGAAGGAGTGACAAACCGAATATTTAGTCACTGACAACTTTTTGAATACCAGAGTAACACTGTAAGATTTATTGATGGAAAATGAGCCCCTCAGGTTGGAAGGCACTCAAATGTGACTGGGGAAGAGCTGCATCCTCAAAGAAGAGTTGATCGTGATGACACAAATGGAGCAAAGCCCATGGAAGTAAAGCCCTCAGGATATTCATTTGCTGATGGCGCACAACTAAAAATAAAGAGAAACAGCTGCATATGTCCATTACTATTCAGAACATGGAATGTACAAAGTATGTATCTAGGAAAATTGGAAACAGTCAAAAATGAATCGGAACACAAAAACTTTGATATCTTAGGCATTAGAGAGCTGAAATGGACTGATATCTACAATTTTTATTTGACAAACATATGGCTTACTATGTCGGGAATGACAAATTGAAGAGGAACAGGGCTGCATTCATTGTCAAAAAGAACATAGCCACATCAGACATAAGGTACAATGTTGTCTGTGATAGGATAATATCCATGTGCCTACAGGGAAGTCTAGTTAATACCACTATTGTTCAAATATACGCATCAAACACTAAAGCTAGTGAGGATGAGATAGAAGAATTCTACCAACTTCTTCAACCTGAAATTGATCAAGCATGCAATCAAGATGTTTTGATCATTAGTGGTGATTGGAATGCAAAGGTTGGGAGCAAAGAGGAAGAATCAGTAGTTGGAAAATATGGCCTTGGTAATAGAAATGAGAGAATTCTGCAAAAGTATAAGAGAGGATTATTCACATGGACCTCACCAGAAAGAATACATAGAAATCAAATTGACTATATGTGGAACGAGACAAAGGAACAGCTCCATATCATCAGTCAAAATAAGGCCAGGGTCAGATTGTCGAAAAGACATGCATATGGCTACATGCATACGTTGACAGAGAACTTCCAGAGATTCAAGCCAGATTCAGAAGAGGATGTGAAATGTGGGATAACATTGTTGATGTCTGATAGGTCTTAGCTGAAAACAGAGAATATCAGAAAGATGTTTGCCTGTGCTTTATTGTCTACACAAAGCCTTTTGATTATGTGGATAATGGAAAGGTATTGACAACATTGTAAAATGTAAGTATTCCTGAACATTTAATTGTCCTAATGAGGAATCTGTACAAAGACCAAATGACAATTATTCAAATAGAACATGGAAACATTGAATGGTTTTAAATTAAGAAAGGTGTGAGACAGAGTTGCATTCTTTCACTATATTATTCAATTATTCAACCTGTATGCTAAGCAATTATTCTGATAAACGGTTCTACGAAGAAAAACATGGCATCAGGATTGGAGGAAGACTTATTAACAGCCTATGATATGCAGATGATACAACCTTGCTTGCTGAAAATGAAGAGGATTTAAAATACTTACTGATAAAGATCATATACCACAGACTTTGGTATGTATTGTACTGTAATGCAAAAATAACAAAAATCCTCACCACTGGACCAATAAACAACATTCTGATTAATGGAGACAAGGTTGAAGCTGTCAAGGACTTCATTCTTCTTAAATCAACTAACATTGGTACTTTAAACACTAAAGACTGAAGACCAAAAGAGTTGTGGAATGATATCAAGAACATCATAGAGGAAGAATGCAAAAAGTCATTATAAAGCATGCTAGAAGGCATGGAGCGGTGCATCCGGAGGAAGAAATGTGTGCGATTTTTCATCTTTAAGTTTCAGTTTTTCACATATCTTTCCTCTTCACTCTGATGGTGCTCTCACTGCCAAGACCAGACACCTTCAGGAAGATGGGAGCACACCCACAAAAGGGTCCAGCATTGCACCCACAGTTTACCCACGGCACAGAGTGGAAACCTGCAGGGTGTTTCTTATGACATCTGACACTGGAACCTAAGCCCAAAGTTGACATGGGTGGGACCCTTTATTCCTGTCTGCACAGCAAAGCCATTGGACAGTCAATCACAATTTTGTTTTTGTTTTTGATTTGTGGTTTCAGTTTCTGTTTCTATATTGTTTCAGCCTTTGTTCCTTTTGGTCTCAATATTTCCTGAGGGATTGGAGTTTTCCACCACCACCTTACCCAAGAAGAGACAGCAACTGTGTTCACATAGCCAAACTGCAAGCATACCCTGTAATATCTCACCATCTGGACAAAAGCCAAAAGCCAATGCTAGAAAGGGAAGCCTAGCTACAGACCATATCCACCAGTAGATGCTTAGTAAGTTTAACAATAAAGAAACATATATCCATTTTTTTTCTTAAATGTTATATTGTGAATTATGTGATAGTTTACATGGGAGAACATTAATTTTACATTCGTTCTATCATATATAGTCTCATTGCCATGGTTACAGTCCCCTCCCTGTATCATCAACCAACCAAAGGGTATACCCTGCAATCCT
>NW_006408719.1:5484620-5485806 GCF_000296735.1 Chrysochloris asiatica | reverse complement strand
CTTCTGGTGAAGTCTTTTGATGCACATAAGTTTTTGATTTTTAGTATGTCCCACTTATCTATTTTGTATACTTTTATTTGTGTGGTTTTCAAAATGTTTTGTAGACTGAGTGTCCCTGAATTAGTACCCTCATATTTGTCCCTATTTTTTTCATTGATGGCCTTCATAATTTTGGGATTCACATTTAGCTCCTTAATAAATGTTGAGTTGGTTTTTGTATAAGGTGTGAAGTGAAGGTCTTGTTTTAATCTTTTGCATATCGTTTTCCAGTTCTGCCAGCACCATCTGTTGAAAAGATTATCACCTCCCCATGTGAGATATTTAGGTGTTTTGTCAAAAATCACTTGGCTGTATGTAGATGTGTTAATTTCTGGATTCTCAGTTATGTTTCATTGATCTGTGTACCTTCATTGTACCAGTACCAAGCTGTTTTGTCCACTGTAGCCGTATAGTAAATTTTGAAGTCAGGAAGTGACAGGTCTCCAACCTTATTCAAAGCAGTGCTTTGCTTATCCTGGGTTTCTTTCCTTTCCATATAAAATTTGTAATTGTTTTTTTTCCATCTCTTTGAAGAATGTTGTTGGAATCTGGATGGAGATTGCATTATATGTGTAAATTGCTTTGGGCAGTATTTACATTTTCCCAATGTTAAGTCTTCCTATCCAGGAACATGGTACATTCTTCCATTTTTGTAAGCCTCTTTTGGTTTCTTGCAGTAGTGTTTTGTAGTTTTCTTTGTATAAGTCTTTTGTTTCTCTGGTTACATTTTTTCCTAGATATTTCCTCATTTGGGTGGCTATTGTAAATGGGGTTGCTTTCCTAATGTCCTTTTCAATGCTCTCGTTTTTGGTATAGAGAAATCCAACTGATTTTTGTATGTTGATTTTATATTCTGCCTCTTTGCTGAATCTTCCAATGAGTTCTATTAGCCTTTTTACTGACTCTTTGGGGTTTTCTATGTGTAGGATCATATCATCTGCAAATAACGACAGTTTTACTTCCTTTTTGCCAATTTGGATGCCTTTAATTTCCCTTTCTTGCCGTATAGCTCTTGCTAAGACTTCCAGCACAATATTGAATAGGAGTGATGACAAAGGGCATCTTGTCTTGTTCCTGTTGGCAGAGGGGAGGTTTTCAATTTCTCTCCATTGAGAGTAATGTAGGCTGTTGATTTTGTATATATGCT
>NW_006408719.1:5481639-5483801 GCF_000296735.1 Chrysochloris asiatica | reverse complement strand
TTGGTGGCTGTGGGTTCCCTCTGATGGTCTGTTTCTAATTGTTGTAGGTGCTGTATTAATGTGTAATTTTGGTTCTTTCTTCTTTTTGGATGTGTGCGTTTATTGCAATAAATTGTCCTCTCAGCACAGCTTTCGCCGTGTCCCAAAGATTTTGGTATGTTGTGTTTTCATTCTCATTTATATCTAGGAAATTTTTGAATTCGTGTATAATTTATTCTACTACCCAATCGCTTTTCAGCAGTGTTATTCAGTTTCCATGTTTTTGACTTGGTTTCCTTGGTCTTCCAATTGCTGATTTCTCATTTGATAGCATTGTGGTCTGAGAAAATGCTTTGTAGTATTTTGATATTTGTAAATTTATGTAGATATTTTTGTGGCCTAAAACATGGTCTATTCTGGAGAATGTTGCATGGGCACTGGAAAAGAATGTGTATTGTGCTGTTGTTGGGTTGAATGCTCTGTACATATCTAAAAGGGCCAGTTGGCTGATTGCATTGTTTAGTTCTTCTGCGTCTTTGTCAAGTTTCTTTCAGGTTGTTCTATCTATTTTTGAAAGCGGTGTATTAAAATCACCCACTATTATTGTAGATTCATATATTTCTTTCTTCAAATCTATTAGAGTTTGCTTTATATATTTTGGAGCTCTTTTATTGGGCCCATAGATATTTATTATGGTTATTTCATCTTTTCAATTTTCCCTTTAATCATGAGATAATGTCTATCTTTATCTATTATGCTGGTTTTTGCCTTAAAGTTTATTTTATCAGAGATTAGTACTGCCAATCCTCCACTTTTTATTGCAATTGGCTTGGTATATTTTTTTCCATCCTTTGAAATTTAATTTGTTTTTGTCTCGTGTGTGAGATATGTCTCTTGCAGGCAACATATTGAAGGATCAGTTTTCTTATCCAATCTGGCACCCTCCGTCCCTTAACAGGTGCATTTAATCCATTTACATTCAGTGTTATTATTGATAGGTATTGATTAATTGCTGCCATTATGTTTGTTTTGTGTGTGTGTGTGTTGTTGCTGCTTCTTTGTTCTGTGTGTCTTCCTTTGTTGAGTAAATGATTTGTGTGTTCTTTCTTGTGAGTTTCCTCATAGTTTTAATGTTTCCGTGTTCTTGGATTTTCATTCTCTTGGTATGTTTTGACGTGTTAAATTTCATTGAGGTTGCCTTATAGTCCATTAACTTTTTTCTCCATTTATTGCAGTGCATTTTATCCTGTAATTGACATGACCTTCTCACTATCTGGATCTCTGTTCCTACATGTTCCCCTTCTTTTATATTGAACTTGTTTTGATCATAGACTCATCTCCCAGATTCTCTGAGTTTGGTCTTATAATTTTGTTCTGTTCTCAACTCTTCCTTCTGTTGACTTAATCAGGCAGATGCTGCTACGTATGTCTATCTCTGGTTGCTGTCTGTTCTTGTTGGTTCTCAGTCCACTGTACTCCCTTTAGGATGATTTGTAGCACAGGGTTGACTTTTTCAAAATCCCTTATCTTCTGTTTATCTTGGAATGTTTTGATTACTGTGTAATATTTGATTGATAGCTTTGCTGGATAAAGGATTCTTGGTTTTCAATTTTTGTCTTTCAAGGTTTTATAAATGTCTCCCCATTGCCTTCTTGCTTGCATGGTTTCTGCTGAGAGGTCTGAGCTTAATCTGACTTGCTTACCTTTGTATGTGACACTTCTGTGTTCCCTGGCTGCTTTCAGAAGTGTCTCCTTATCTTTGATTTTGGAGACCTTGACTATGATATGTCTTGGTGATTTTCTTTTGGGGTCTATCCTGCTTGTGGTTCATTGATCTTCTTGGATGTTTATCTTTTCACTTTTCAGAATGTTACAGAAATTTTCTTCCAGCAGTTCTCCAACTATTTCCTCTGTGACTTGTGAGATTCTTCTTGTTCTGGAATGCTGATAATTCATAAGTCATTCCTCTTCATGTTGTCCAACATGTATCTTAGACCATCTTCAGAATTTTTATCCTTTTTTGTGTTTGTTCTTCTATCTTAGTGGTATTGAGAGATTTGTCTTCCAGCTCACTGGTTCTGCCTTCCATCTCATCTATTCTACTCCTCTGGCTTTTCAGAGTGTTCTCTATTTCTGTTATTTTGCTATTGATTGTTTGGACCTGTTTCTGTAGGTTTTGAATT
>NW_006408719.1:5478924-5480314 GCF_000296735.1 Chrysochloris asiatica | reverse complement strand
CACTAGGTTCCCTCTTGAAAGCTTGTAAGTCAGTCACTTCTTGCCTTTGTAGTCCCCCCTCCCCATTTGAGTATCCAATGTCCAAGTTGCCCATCTCCGTCCACTCTGTGTGTGGAGGGTGTGGGACTGATGCTTTTTGTAGGGATTTGTTCCTTCTTTTGAGTTGCTGCTCCATAGGTATAGGTCAAGTTCATCAGATTGTATCAGCTCACTCTTTTTTTCCCTCTTCTTTCTTCTCCTGGTTGAGCTCTGATCATCCAGTCATGTGGTCCAGGTCACGTGGGTATCGTCTGCAAGTGTGGGCACTTCTGTGCACATGCCCTCTCTTCCCGTCAGCTGGTAGTTCCACTCACCTCTCGAGTCCTCCATGGCCACACCACTGATTCTGGGCCCAAGAGTCCCCAGGTCTCCTGACGCTGCTTGACAACCAGTTCCCCAACTGGGTCCACAGAATTCCACTGAACATTGTAGGGCTTAGCTTGCAGCTTCATTGTTTCTTTTACCCCATTTCCCCCCATCAATGTGGTCACAAATCAGAGCGTGCATTTCCGTTGAGTCTTAGTCTTGGAAGGGGGTTTGCGTTGAGAGGACCTGGCCACTTGCCTTGATGTTTCCCAGGGAAGCAATTTGTTTGTTTTTGTAGTAACAATCCATCTGCCTCCATTTTTCCTGCAGGTCTTTCTTTCAAGAGGTATCTTTTATTCTTCTAGCCACTCCAGGATGGTCTGCTTGTACTTTCAAGTGGAGACTACTCATCTCTGGAGATCTGGATGTGGTTCCAGTTTCTAACTATAGTTTTATGTATTGCAAAGGCTCTGGTGGAAGCCTTGTTCACTGGCTACGCTGTAGCCCCATTTTAGGTATACCAATCTGTCATAGGCAGAAGATGGACTTACAAGCCTTCTAGTGTGATGTTTCTGACTATTCCTTTCTCTCCCCATCCAGTGTCTACTCTGTATTATAATGCAAGGGAAACCAAGATTAAAAACAACAAACAACAACAACAACAAAAAACAGTCAAGCATCTTAACATGATTCCCCCTCGCATTCCAGCCATGACTCAATCCCTGTATCTCAGACCCCTTCAGTTCCAAGGCTGTGCATATATCGTCCTTTATCTCTGTCCCATTTAGCCCTTTCAAACATGACCAATTGTTCTCCCATCTGCCCCATTTCTCCACTTCCCTCTCCCTCCCTGTATATTGCCTCCCTCCCCAGCACCCAAGCTCTCCTGTGTCCAATCCCCGCCATGTGATCCACCCTCCCCCTTCCCCCACCCATCACCAACTTCCCGACAACCAACAAAGACTTTCCCCTATCCCACTTTAGTATAATTTCTTTTTCTTAGTCTTTTACATTAGTGGTCCTATGCAGTATTTCTCTTTTTGTG
>NW_006408719.1:5473459-5478217 GCF_000296735.1 Chrysochloris asiatica | reverse complement strand
TGTGTGGTTTTCAAAATGTTTTGTAGTCCATGTATTCCCATCATTAGTGTCTTCACATTTGTCCCGAATTTTTCATTGATGACCTTCATAATTCTGGGATTCACATTTAGGTCCTTAATCCATGTTAAGTTGGTTTTTGTTTAAGGCGTGAGGAGAAGATCTTGTTTCTGAGTTTTGCATATCATTTTCCAGTTCTACCAGCACCATCTGTTGAAGAGACTATCCCCTTCCCAAGGGATGTATTTTGGTGTTTTTTAGAACATCAATTGGCTGTATGTAGATGCATTAATTTCTGGATTTTCAATTCTTTTCCATTGAGCTATGTACCTTTCATTGTACCAGTACCACACTGTTTTGACCACTGTAGCTGTGTAATATGGTTTGAAGTTGGGGAGTGATAAGCCTCCAACCTTACTCTTGTTCTTAAGCAGCACTTTGCTTATCCTGGGTTTTTTCCTTTCCATAAAAAGTTTGTGATTGCTTTTTCCATCTCTTTGAAGAATATCATTGGGATTTGGATTGGGATCGCATTATATGTGTAAATTGACTTAAGCAGCATTGACATTTTCACAATGTTAAGTCTTCCCATCCAGGAGCATGGTACATTCTTCCATTTTTGTAAGTCTTTTTTGGTTTCTTGCAGTAGTGCTTTGTAATTTTCTTTGTATAAGTCCTTTGTTTCTCTGGTTACATTTATTCCAAGGTATTTCATCCTTTGGGTGGCTATTATAAATGGTATTGCTTTCCTAATTTCCTTTTCAACACTGTTGTTTTTCGTATAGAGAAATCCAACTGATTTTTGTATGTTGATTTTATATCCTGCCACTTTGCTGAATTTTTCAATGAGGTCTAGCAGCTTTTTTACTGAGTCTTTGGGGTTTTCTATGTATAGGATCATATCGTCTGCAAATAGGGAGAGTTTTACTTCCCTTTTGCAAATTTGGATGTCTTTAATTTCCCTGTCTTGCCATAGCAGAACAAGAAGGAAGAAAAAATAAAAGAAAAAAAAACATTTTAATTAAAAAAAAAAACAATCTGTAGCCTAACATGAGCTCTCTTTCCCTCCTTACAGCCCGCTCCATCTCTTTCCCTTGTTAAAAAACAGAACAAAAAGCAAACAAGAAAAGTTCAAGGCCTGCTCTTGGGCTGAGTATCTGTCGGCCGTTTGCTTTTAAGTGGAAACTGTCTCTTTAAATTTCGAGGAGATCTATGCACATGCATAGTAGAACCCTCTGAGGGTGGGGCTGGGGTATCCACTAGCTCAGGCACCCCTATAGTTACCAGAATGGGGGTACACAGACAGCAAGGGACCAACAAAAAGATACCAAAAAAAAAAAAAAAAAAAAAAGAATGTCCACACCTCTATCTCTGTGGCTCTGTCAGGCTTCCGTGGCTGTTCTGATCCTTTCCTCACTTGGCCCCTCACAGAATTGAGGCTCCTGGAGCAACTGAGTGTCCCAAACCAGAAAGCAATATGTTTCTTTCTTCTGCCACAAACTCCCCAGCTGTAAGTCTTCCAATCTTCTAAATATTCCTTTATATGTGGTTCAGAGTACTGTGTCCATCCCCTGAGTCTTCTTGGTCCTGTGTTCTGTTTTGTTCCGGGCAGAGCTTGTCACTGCACTTCCACCTGATCCGCTATCTTTTTCTGGAATCTCATATATCCATTTAAACATTAAAAACCCACATAACTGCTGAAAATGTCCAAAGAAACAAAATTACATATCTCAACAAATGTCCAAAAACAGAAAAAATTAACTGAGATAAATGAATGGAAGCAAACACAGATATTTCAGTACAAGTGCAGGCTCTGGATATGCCGGAGAAGGAATTCAGAAGAATGATATGGAAACAAATTCAAATGTTCTGAAAAAGAGTGGAAGAAAACAAGGAGGAAGTCATGAAAGTGCTACAGGAACAATGAAACAAGATAGATTTGGCATTGTAAACAATCCAAAACCAGAAAAAAGAAGTCCAGATAATTAATAATAAAAGATCAAAAATGGAAAATACACTGAAAGGGCAAAGGTGTAGAATGGAAGAGATGGAAGCCAGAACCAGTGAGCTGGAAGGCAAATCTCTCAATGCTGCTAAGATAGAAGTGCAACCAAAAAAAAAAAAAAAAAAGATTAAAAATTCTGAAGAGACTCTAAGATTCATGCTGGATATCATTAAGAGGAATAACTTAAGAAGTATTGGCATTCCAGAACAAGAAGAATCACAGAAGAGATAGGTGAACAGCTTCTGGAACATAATTTTCCTAATATCTTGAAGGATGAGAAGATAAATATTCAAGAAGATGAACAAACCCCAGGAAGGATAGACCCCAAAAGAAAATCACCAACACATATCATAATCATGCTCTCCAAAATCAAAGACAAGGAGAGAATCCTAAAAGCACCCAGGGAAAAGAGAAGTGTTACCTACAAAGGCAAGTAAATCAGATTAATCTCTGACTTCTCAGCAAAAACCATGCGGGCTGGAAGGTAATTGGGAGACATATATAAAAGCCTAAAAGCAAAAAATTGCCAACCAAGAATCATTTATCCAGCAATTTTATTGCTCATATATGATGGTGCAATCAAAACATTCTAGGATAAACAGAACCTAAGAGATTTTTGTCAAAGCCAATCCAACACTTCAAAACATCCCAAATGGAGTTCTTTGGAATGAAAACAGCAAGAACAGATAATAACCAGAGATTGACAGATGTGTCAACACCACCAGGAACTCAGTCAACAGACAGCAGAGTTCAGAATGAACAAAATTATAGCAATGAATTCACAGAACATGTGAGGCCAACAAAAGATCAAAATATTAACAATGACAAACAAGGGAAAAGTATAGGACCAGAGAGCCAGGTTGTGAGGAAGTCTAGTAGATTGCAGATTATAATTGACTTTCTTAAACACAGGGAAAACTTAATAGACTATAGGGTAAGTCCACAGAAAATTAATACTTCACAACTTACCATGAAAATGAAGACCTAAGCAGAACAACAAAACATTTAAACTAAGAAGAAACCAATAAGAAATAGCACAAAAAAATGAGCTGTGCGCAAGAAGGCATGAAGAACAAAAGAAAATAATTGCAACACAAAAAATTAACATAATGACAGCAGTTAATCCATATTTATAAATAATTACACTGAATGTGAATGGATTAAATGCATGATTGAAGAGACAGTGAGTGGATGAATGGATAAGTAAACAAGACCCTGCAGTATGCTGCCTGCAAGAGACACACATTACACACAAAGAGAAAAACATACTAAAAGTTAAAGGATTGAAAAAAATATGCCAAGCTAACAGCAATAAAAATAATAAAAAAAGGTGTAGCAATACTAATCTGTGATAAAATAAATTTTTACAGCAAAAACTAGCATAAAAGATAAAAAAGGATACAATCTCATGATTAAAGGGCCAATTGAGCAAGATGACATAACCATAATTAGTATCTACGCTCCAAATGAAAGAGCACCAAAATATTTAGAGCAAACACTAGAATTGAAGATAGAAATAGATAAATCTACAATTATAGTGGGAGAATTTAATATGCCACTTTTGAGAAGATAAACAACAACCAGAAAGAAACTCAAAAAAGCTACAGAGGAACTAAACAGCACAATCACCAAACTTGACCTCATTGATGTTTACAGAGCATTCAGTCCAACAACAGCACAATACACATTCTTTTCCAGTGCATGTGGAACATTAGCCAGAATTGGCCATGTGTTAGGTCACAAAGCAAGCCTCCAAAAATTTTCAAACATCAAAATGCAACAAAGCACCTTTCCAGGCACCAATGCCATAAAATTAGAAATCAACAATAAGAAGACCAAGGAAATAAAGTTTAATACATAGAAACTGAATAACATCCTGCTGAAGAGCGACTGGAAAACAGAAGTAATTAAACATGAATTTAGAACGTTTCTAGAATCAAGCAAGAATGAAAATTCAACAAACCAAAATCTTTGGGAAACAGAAAATGTGATGCTGAGAGCACAATTTATTGTGATAAACGCACACATTCAAAAAGAAGAAAGAATAAAAATTAGCATATTAACACAGCATCTCCAACAACTAGAAAGAGACCAACATACGGAACCTACAGTCACCAAAACAAATAAAATAATACGGAACAGAACAGAAATAAGTGAGATAGAAAATGGAAAAAAATATAGAATGACTCAACAGGACAAGATGTTGGTTCTTTGAAAGGCTTAACAAAACTCACAAAACACTGGCAACTCTAACAAAAGAAAAGAGGAAGAAGTCAAAAATAACATGCACTAGAAACCACATGGCCAATGTCACAACAGAAACAAAGGAAATCAAAACGATAATAACAGAATACTATGAAGAGTTGTACTCTAACAAATTAAAAAAATTAGAAGAGACTGATACAATTTTAGAAAAACACCACCTACCTAAACTCACATAGAGTGAAGTAGAAGAATTGAACAGACCCATGACAATAGAAGAAATTGATCCATTCATCAAAAAACTCCCAGCCAAAAGAAGTCCAGGCCCAGATGCCTATACTGGTGAGTTCTACCAAACATTCAAGGAATAGCTGTTACCAATTCTATTTAAAATATTCCAGAATATAGAAGAGGATGGAAAACTTCTTAATACATTTAATGAAGCAAGCATAACCTTCAAACCAAAACCAAGGCAGGACGTCATTAAGAAATAAAATTATAGACCAATATCTCTCATGAACATACATTCAAAAATTCTCAAAAAATCCTAGCCA
>NW_006408719.1:5472484-5473023 GCF_000296735.1 Chrysochloris asiatica | reverse complement strand
TTTTCAATATTGTGCTGGAAGTCTTAGCCAGAGCTCTATGGCAAGATAGGGAAATTGAAGGCATCTAAATTGGCAAAGAGGAAGTAAAACTCTCTCTATTTGCAGAAGATATAATCCTATATATAGAAAACCCCAAAGATTCTGTTAAACATTTACTAGACCTCATTGGAAGATTCAGCAAAGTGGCAGGGTATAAGATCAACATCCAAAAATCAGTTGGATTCCTCTATGCCAATAATGACAGTACTGAAAAGGACATTAGGAAAACAGTACCATTTACAATAGTCACCCAAAGGATGAAAAATCTAGGAATACATGTAACCAGAAAAATAAAGGACCCATACAAAGAAAACTATAGAACACAGCTACAAGAAACCAAAGAGACTTACAAAAATGGAAGAATACACCATGTTCCTGTGGCGGAGGCCATACGGAGGACCCTAAACATGAAGGGCTCATTGTTAAGTAGGGCCACAATGGGTCCCCCTTTGTAACACAAGGCCCCAGGAGGGATCTCATGTGGGGACTCTGCTGTCTCT
>NW_006408719.1:5468166-5472347 GCF_000296735.1 Chrysochloris asiatica | reverse complement strand
TAAATTTTTTGCCAGTTCAAGTTTAAGATTACATTCAACATTCTGTGTAGTTTCGGTCAGGGGCATTAAGACCTTTAGAAAATTAGCAAAAATGCAATTGAGGGCTAAAGGAATAGTATTAGATCATAAGCAGAAATTTAAGTAGATGTTTTGTATAGAGAAGTTTTTGGTATAAGGAAGTTGCTCCATTTCTTCTTAACTACAAAACTTTATGCTTCTTATTTTTCTTGTTTAATCAACCATGAGAAACAATTGTGTTGTCAGTTACCATAGCAAATAATGTCTAGGTACATGTTGTGATTAATGAATCTATAGAAAATAATAGGTGAAGGCAGAAAAAGGAGTTAAGATTTAGAATTATGTTTTAAGGTTAACGTGACATTTTTAGAGGTTTGCTTACCGAAATCATATATTGTCTAACTATGGAAAGGAGAACAAGGAATTTTTTTATATTCTTGATGCTCTATATTGAAATGATTAATATGTATGATGTAAACCCCTACTTTGAAAATAATGATTAATAAATTGATGGTACAGAGTAGTATAAAAGCTGTTTGAGAATTTGAAATAAACGGAGAAGATTCACTATCTAACAAGCCCATCGATTCTGTGAGCGTCCTTCTTCGCCGACGTCATACCTCCCTCTAGGACCCCCAAATAAGAGTATTGGAGCAGGCTTCCGACACTCCTGGATAGGAAGACTTAACATTGCAAAAATGTCAATACTGCCAAAAGTACTTTACACATATAATGCAATCCCAATCAAGAGTCCAATGACATTTTTCAAAGAGATAGAAAAAACAATTACAAATTTTATATGGAAAGGAAAGAGACCCAGGATAAACAAAGCACTGCTTCAGAAGAAGAACAACGTGGGAAACCACTCACTCCCAGATTTCAAATTTACTAAATGGCTACAGTGGTCAAAACAACCTGGTACTAGTATAATGAAAAATACATTGATCAAAGGAACAGAATTGAGAATCCATATACAGACAACAGATGTTTGAAAAATTACCTAAATACATCACATGGGGAGGTTATAGTCTCTTCAACAGGTAGTGCTGGCAGAATTGGATAGCGATATACAAAAGACTGAAACAAGACCTTTAACTCACCCCTTATACAAACACCAACTCAGCATGGATTAAACACCTAAATGTGAATCCCAGAATTATGAAGGCCATCAATGAAAAAAATTAGAACAAATGTGAGAACTCAAATACAGGGCTTACAAAGAATACCAAACATTTTTGAAAATTACACAAAAAAGTAGACAAAATAGATCAAAAGGACATACTAAAAATTAAATACTTATGTGCATCAAAAGACTTCATCAAAAGAGTAAAAAGGTATCCCACAAAATGTGGAAAAATCTTTTGCAACATCACATCATGCAAGGTACTGATTTCAAATATATATAAGAACCTACAACACGTCTACAAGAAAAGGTCAAATAACCCAATTAAAAAATGGGCACAGGACATGAATAGACACTTCCATGGAGGAGATGCAGGCAGACAATAAACATATAAAGAAATGTTCACTTTACATTAGCCATCCAAATGATGAAATATCTAGAAATAAATGTAAACAGACAAACAAAGGACTTATACAAAGAAAACTACAAAACAATACTACAAGAAACCAAAAGAGACCTATAAAAATGGAAGAATGTACCATGCTCCTGGATAGGAACACTTAGCATTGTGAAAATGTAAATACTGCCCAAAGCAATTTACACATATAGTGCAATCTCAATCCAGAGTCCAAGGACATTCTTCAAAGAGATGGAAAAAAACAGTGACAGACTTTATATGGAAAAGAAAGAGACCCAGGATAAGGAAAGCACTGTTTAAGAAGAAGACTAAGGTTGGAAACCTCTCACTCCCCGACTTCAAAATTTAATACGTGGGGACAGTGGTCAAAACAGCTTGGTACTGGTACAATGAAAGATACATTGTTCAATGGAACAGAATCAAGAATCCAGAAATTAACCCATTCACATACAGCCAACTGATTTTTGACAAAGTACCTAAATATATTTCATGGGGAAGTGACAGTCTCTTCAACATTATGTTGAGTGAAATTAGTCAGTCACAAAAGAAGAAATACTGCATAGAACCATTACTGAAAAGACTAAGAAAATGAACCCATACTAAAGGGAGGGGGTAGTTTGCTGGTTATCGGAATGTCGGGGAAGAGGTAATGGGAGCGAGGGGAAAGTGGAGCACAGGATAGGGAATAGACACAGGATAGTTTGGGTGCTGGTGAGGGGGGAAATGCACAAAAGGAGGGAGGGGAATGAGAGAACAAAACTGATGGGAAAACAATTAGGCAGCTTGCATGTACTAAATGGGACAGAGTTAAATAATGATGTATTCACAACCTTTGAACAACAGGGCTCTGGGATACAGGGATTGAGACACGGTTGGAATGGGCAAAAAGGGGAAATAATGTTAAGATGCTTGGCAGTCTTTTGAATCTTGCTTTCCCTGGAATACCATTATAAAATAAACACTTAAGGGGGAGAGAAAGGAATAGCCAGAAATATCACCATAGAAAGCTTGTAAGTCCATCGTCTGCCTATAACTGATTGTTGTTGTTGTTGTTAGGTGCCATTGAGTCCTCACCAACTCATAGTGACCTTATGCACAGCAGAACGAAACAATGTCCGATCCTGGGACTGTGGGGAGACCAGCTCTCCGCGGGGGGTCGTGGGACATGAGAGGAGATGCGGAGGTAGCGGTGAAATGAAAGGCTTTCTCAGTCAGCTTGCTGTGCTGTCTGTGCTGTCCAGCTTGTTGTTCTTTTCCTGATTCTGCTTCTGCTTCTGCTTCTTGCTGGCCCAGCTCACCAAGTCCTTATTTTTATACTTAAAACTACACAGTACATAATGAATTGATACTTTGATCTTTTCTTGAATTATTACACAGTTAAACACAACATTCTTGCACCTGGTCATTGGACAACTTTGACAAAAAATATTTCTGTGATGTTCAAACTGACTTTCATCTCTTCTCCCAGTATGTGATAAACTGTTTCTTCTTGTTTCCACTAAAAGATTAAGTCAAACCTTACACAAATCATTGCTACTTATCAGACTACTGATTACATTTTCTTTAGTAACATAAGTTTCTATTAACCATCAATGCTTGTACTACCTTATTATTCCTACTAATTATCAACTTTCTATCCTACATAATGTATTATTATTTTCATAATAAAAGTATTACTAACATCTACTTATTTATTTTTCTAAAGTATTAATTAAATTGCTTGGAAGCTATGTGGCATAAAGCCCAACCTGGCTAATTGCTGCAGGAAGTGTAGATTATCAAGTCAAAACTATCTTTTACTTAAGTTCATTATTTTCTGCTTATTTACACAGGTGCTTGTATGTAGGGGTTTGTGAATTCTAGCTAGTGACTGGTTGTGATGAGGTCCATAGGGGTAGGTCAGCTTGACTTTAATTTGCTATCTGCTTTTGTGGTCTCACAAATGCAGTTACTTAGGTTTTCTATGAAAGGGAGTAATTTACACAATTCTCTTTGTATTCAATCCACCAAAGCTGAAAGCAATTGTTGCTAAGCCAGTTTTTCCTAAGTTTTGTAGAACTCATAGTGAAAGGCTGTGAATATAGCCATATTATATATTTTTACAAGTAAATTCAAGATTACACTAAAGAGAAGGCAGAAAGCGACTTCTGAGAGCCATCTGTCTTGCAAGATGATCTTTCTATCTGCCGGAACTGTGTCAAGGGGCAGAAGTGAAGCTATTCTCTACCCTCAATGGCTTCCAGCATGGGCCAACCTCACTACCACTGCCACACTTGAGTCCATCAATGCTTCCACCTGGCCAATCCATCTCATTGGGGAGTCTTCCTATTTTGCTCTGACCCTCAATCTTACCAAACATGATATCCTTCTCCAGTGATTGGTTCCTCCTGACAATATGTCCAAAGTATGAGAGACAAAGCTTAGCCATCCTGGCATCGAAGGAGCACTCTGGCTGCACTTCTTCCAAAACAGACGAATTGGTTCTTTTGGCAGTCCATGGCACTTTTAGTCCTCCAACACCATAATTTAAAGGCATCAACTCTTCTATGGTCTTCCTTATTCACTGTCCAGCTTTCGCATGCATATGAGGTTATTGAAAATACCATGGCTTGGGTCAGGTGC
>NW_006408719.1:5458994-5467855 GCF_000296735.1 Chrysochloris asiatica | reverse complement strand
TAATGAGTCTTCCTCCAATCCCGTTGCCACTTTTTTTCTTTATAGAACCTAGCTTCTTGTATTATTTGCTCAGCATACAGGCTGAATAAATATGGTGAAAGAATACAACCTTGTCTCACACCTTTCTTAATTTTAAATCATTCAGTTTTCCCATGTTCTGTTCAAAAAACTGCTTCTTGGTCCAGGTACAGATTCCTCATGAGTACAATTCAGTGTTCAAGCTCACCAGTCACTCCTTGGGAATCCTATACAGGGTTGCTGCGGGCCGGCACTGACTGGAAGGTGCTTAACAATAATACAACAACCAAAGGTTGGTAGGTCAAAGCCATCAGCCCCTCTAAGGGCTAAAGAAGAGGTAGTCCCCTTCCACAAACATTTACAGCCTCAGAAACCCCTGGGAGTAGTTCTACTCTGTTCTCTAGAGTTGTTATGAGATGGAATTGACTCCATGCAATGGGTTTGGGGGTTTCTTATAAAGAATCTGACCTATTTGTAATTGCTTTTTTGCCTTGTAAATATAAAAAAATTCATAGTAATGGTACTTGTCTCCCACCTCTCCATTCTGTATCCATAACACTTGACAGAGGGCTAAGCAGCCAATATCTTAAAAAAAAAAAAAAATTCTGGTTTAGTGAATGATCAGTGTAAAGTGGAGTGATGATGTCTTGGTATGAAATTACAGAATTTTGAACTGGATAGAAATTTTGAGATTATCAAGCTCAGTGCTTCACAAACTGGTATTCTATTGACTACTGCATTTTGTGATATTAATAACCTGCTGCAAAATATATTTGGGGCTCAAACAAGCTTGGGAAACCCCATGCTAAACAGAATTAATCAAATGTCTTTATTGGACTGCTTGGAACCTTTATTATGTTAACATACAGTGGGAATTCCGCAAAGGCAATTTACTATGTGAATTGCATTTTTTTCCAGACTCCTTTGTTCTGTGAATAACAAGCTCCTGGTGTGGTGCTGTAGGATAATGCACTGGACTGCAGGGTTGTTTGAACTTAAAGATCGGCAATTCAGGCACACTAGCTGCTCCTCAGAAACACTATACAGGGTCACAGTGGATCAGAGCCAACTCCATGACACTTAGCAACAACAACAACTAGTATCTTTAGTAATTAGTCTTTCCTGGAACATTCTTGGAAAACACTGATTTAATTTGGCCCTTTCATTTTACAGATGAGGAAAGGGATGGCCTCTAGCTCACTAACCAAGATATGGGTAGAAGGGAAACTAGTGTCTTAAAAGAAGGACCTCAAAATTATGTTGACTGTAATTAGTCATTCACAAAAGGAGAAATACTGCATAGGACCACTGTTGTAAAAGACTAAGTAAAAGAACACATATTAAAGGGGAGTGGGATACTTTGCCAGATACTGGGGTGTGAGGGGTGAGGTGAGGGAGGGATCTTGGAGCACAAGGTAGGTAATAGACACAGGATAGCTTGGGTGCTGGGGAGGGGGAAATACACAAGAAGGGGGACAGGAATGGAAGAACAAGGAAAACGGAAGAACAGTTAGGCAGGTTTGCATGGGCTAAGTGGCGTACAGCTAAATAATGATGTATGCACAACCTTAGAACAACAGGGCTCTTGGATACAGGGATTGAGGCATGTTTGGAATGGGGAAAAGGGGGGAAACAATGTTAAGGGGCTTGGCTGATTTTGAATCTTGATTTCCCTTACATAACATTATAAAACAGACAATTGTGGGGGAGAGAAAGGAATAGCCAGAAATATCACCATAGAAAGCTTGTAAGTCTGTCTTCTGCCTATAACTGATTGGTGCTGCTGTTGTTGCTGTTGTTAAATGCCATCGAGTCAGTTCCAATCCATTGCAACCCTGAATAGGGTTTCTGAGGAGCGGCTGTTGAGATTGAACCACCAAACTTGCAGTTAAAACGGCTTTACGTTCTGATGCATTAATCCAAAGCACCACATCAGCACTCTTATAACTGATTAAAATGGGGCTGCAACATGCCCAGTGAAGGAGACTTCTTGCAGAGCCTCTGCATTACCTAAGACCATAAGTAGAATCTTGAATTCCATCCAGAATTTTCTGAGGTGGGAAATTTCCACTTGAAAGGACAAACAGTGGCTAGAAGAACAGAAGATAGTTCTTGAAAGAAAGACTGACAGGAAAAATACAAAACAATGCTAGCAGTCCAACTCACTGCACAAGAACAATCAAGTTGCTAGCCCAAGAGACATCAAGGCAAGTGCTTGGGTCCCCTCAGGGCAAACATCCTTCCAAGACTAAGACTCAATCGGAATACAAGAGCAGACATGTGTTCTGACTGGTGACCACATTGGTTACTGATAAGGGGAAGTGAGGGAAAAACAGCAATGAATGTAAGCTAAACCCTACTACATTCGATAGACTCCTGTGAACCTGGGTACAGACTTTGTTGACTAGAAGTGTGACAAGACCTGGGAGTCCTGGGTCCAGAGTCAGTGACAGAGCCACAGAGGACTAGAGTGGAGAGTGAAGAGTCTCTCTGATAAGAAGTGAGGGCGTATGCACAAGAACATTCACACATGCAGAAAATACTCACTTGACCTGGCTTCAATGGCTGGAAGGTCAGAACTCAACTAAGAAAAAAGAAGCAAACAAAAAGAGTAATCTGATACAATTTGATGAACTTGACCTATGCCTATAGATACAGTAGCTGAAAAGGGAACAAATCTTTATAGCAAGGATCAATCCCACCCCCTCAATACAAAGGGTAGACATGGATGGGCAACTTGGACATTGGCTGCTCAAAATTTTGGGGGGGCTACAAAGGCAAGAAGTGACTGGGGTACAAGCTTTCAAGAGGCAGCTTAGAACAGAGGGTGCAGAGGAAGTTAGAATCTCCACTGAGTTGTATCCACTCTATCTACGTAGGGCTGATGAAAGATGGGGATGGCACTCATGTTGCACAATAGTGAATAATTGCTATCAGCACTGACTGTGAGGGTTGGAAATGTAAAGTAGAAGTTTTGTAGCAAAATAAGGGGAGTGGTTTACTTTGCAGTCCAGAAGCAGTGGTCCCTGGGACCATCAAGGGAGAAAAGCAGAGTGTGGGACTCTACCAAGAGAAGCAGTGATGCCTGAGATGGAGGCAGAGACGATGACGTGGAGAGCTGGAACAGCTGGGGACTTTAGACCCTGTGAGGGAGAAAGGCTGTATGCTGACAACCAGGGGGAAGGCTGTTGTTGTTGTTGTTGTTGTTGTTAAGTGCCGTTGAGTTGGTTCCATATATACCCTTTGGTTAGTTGATGATACATGGAGCCAATTGTAACCATGGTGATGACTCGATATATGGTAAGATGAATGTAAGACTAATATACTCTCACATAAACCATCACATAAGTCACAATAAAACATTAAAAAAAAGAAGTGTCCACAATCACTAGCCAATAGAGAGATGCAAATCAAAACAACAATAAGATATCATCTCACACCAGCAATAATCATAAAGGTGAAAAATGTAGATGACAATAAATATTGGTGATGATATGGAGATACTGGGACCATTCTACATTGCTGTTGGGTTTAAAAATGATCCAAACTCTCTGGGAAACAATCTGGCACTTCCTCAGAAGGTTGGAAATAGAGCTACCTTGTTGTTATTAAGTGCCATTGAGTCAGTTCCGACCAATAGTGACCCTGAACAGGGTTACCGAGGCTGTAAATCTTTAGGGGAGCAGAACGCCTCATCTTTCTCCTGTGGAGCAGCTGGTAGTTTCGAACTGCTGACCTTGCAATTCGCAGGCCGATTCGTAAACACTACACTACCAGAGCTCCTTATGATCAACCAATTCCTTTACTTGGTATTTATGCACAAGAAAAATGAGCCCTAACACGAGTAGATATATGCACACCAATGTTCATAGCAGCAGTAGTTACAATAGCAAAAAAGACGGAGACAGCCGTAAGTGCCCATCAATTGAAGAATGAATAAACAAACTTTTGTACATACACACAATGGAATGTTATGCAATCCTGAAGAATAACAAGGCAGTTGCAAGCCAATGCATAACATGGATGAAAATTGAGTGCATTGTGCTGAGTTAAATCATTCGTCACAAAAGGAGAAATAGGGCATAGGATAATTATTGTAAAAGATTAAGAAAAAGCAACCAAAATAAAAGGGGGGGAGAATTATCTTTTTATTTATTTTTTTTAATTTAATTTTTTAATTTTTTTGTTTTTGTTTACTGTGGTGTATGGGGTGGGGTGAGGGAGGAAGAGAAAGGTGGAGCACAGGGTAAGGAAGAGGCACAAGGTAGTTTGGTTGTTGGGGGTGGCATACACTAGAAGAGGAAGGGGAGAATAGTTAGGTGGGTTTTCATGGGCTAAATAGGACAGTGGTACATAACAATGTAAGCATAATCATGCAACAACAGGGCTTATAGATACAGAGATTGAGGCATGGTTTGAATTGGTAAAAGTGGGGAAATTATATTAAGATGCTTGGCTGTCTTTTGAATTTTGGTTTCCCTTGCCTACTATTGTAAAATACACACTTTAAGGGGAGAGACAGGAATATCTAGAAACATCGCCAGAGAAAGCTTGTAAGTCATCTTCAGCCTATAACAGATTGGAATACCTAAAATGGGCCTAGAACTTGTCCAGTGAAGGAGGCTCCTTGTAGAGGCTTTGCACTGTACAAGATCATAGGTGGAATCCTGATCTCCATCCAGAGTCTTCTGACGTGGGACATTTCCAGTTGAAAGGACAAGCAAACCATTCTGGAGCAGCAAGAAGAACAGAAGATACTCATTGAAAGAAAGACCAGCAGGAAAAATAAAAAACAATAACAGCAATCCAATTGACTACTACAAGAACAAGCAAGTTGTTCCCCAAGGAGCCATCAAGGCATGTGGTCAGGTCCACTCATGGTAAACCCCCTTCCAAAACTGAACTCAATTGGAATACACTAGCAGGCATATGGCCCTGCTGCTGACCACGTTGGTCACCGATAAGGGGTAGTGGGGGAAAAACAGCAATGAGGTTGTGAACTATGTCTGACCATATTCAATAGAATCCTGTTAACCTGATTTGAGACCTGGTTAACCAACAGTATTGCGAGAACTTGAGACTCCTGGACCCAGGGGCAAGACATGGCCAAAGAGGACTAGAACGGAATGTCAAGCATATAGCTGATATGAAGTGAGGGGAGATGCACAAGAACACCTACATTTACAGATAGTACCCATTTGATTTGGCATCAATGGCTGGATGATCTGAACATGGCTAGAGGAAGAAAGAAGGGGGTTGTGGGGAAGGATGCAGTATGAAAAAAGGAGAGGACAAATCTCTACAGTGAGTATCATTCCCAACTCCTTGGTACACAGGGTCAACAAGGATGGGGAACTTAGACACTGGCTACCCAAAATGGGGGGATTAGAAAGGCAAGAACTGACTGGCTTACAAGCTTTCAATAGGGAACTTAGCTCTAGAGGATACAGGGAAAGGTAGACTCTCCAAAAAATTGTTTCCATCCTGTCTGTATGAGGTTGATAAAAGGTGAGGGGGAAAGGACTCCTGTGGTTCAATAGGGAATGGTTGCTATCAGGTCTGAAAGATCAAATTGCTGAGGAATTACAGGCATTTTGAGCTTTTGCCTGCCTGCCTGCAGCTCCCGCTCCCGCGCCGACACGTACCTCTGCCCCCTGCAGACCATGGAATGCCGGGCTAGAGCAACCCCACTTAGAAGGCTGCATTTCCAGAGAAAAGGAAGCATGAACTAACAAAGCCGAACAAATAGAGAGAGAGATCGGCACGGATATCAGGAAATTTGGGGTAACCATGGTACAGAGAGACTCAGAGAGGCATTTTCAACGTCATCAAATACAGACATTACCTCCCTGAAGCCTCTACACCCGGCCCTCTACCTCCCTGGCCAAGACCTGCCCTCTGCCAAACCGCTGAGGCTCAGGAACGGCCAAGGAACAGACCCGCCCACTGAGACCAAGGCCTGCCCTGAGGCCCAACCCGTACACAGAGTAGTACCAAAGGCCCAGGCCCACCAAAGGCCCAAATCGCCTACCTGCCTCACAGCCCAGGCAGTCCACAGACCAGTTACCACCGAGGTCCAGGGCCCCCAAGGCGCAACCTGCCAGGTAGCTAGGTTGCTGAAGCCCAGGGCCAATGAGACCCAACCCGTCCTCAGCCAGGTCCGCAAGGCCCAATCCACCCAACATGTCCGCTGAGGCCCAAGCAGCCCGAAGTCCAGCCACTGGTACCCAGGCAACATGAGGCCCAAACCGCCCGCCCGAGGCCCATACCACCAGCCCAAGGTCAAAACCACCAGGCCAAGGCCCAACCCTCCTGCAGCCTGGTCGCTGACGCCCAGGCCCCCAGAGGCCCAAACCGCCCACCCTAGGCTCAACCCACCCACTCAAGGCCCAAACGGCCCTAAAAAAAAGGACCAGGCCCAACTGAGGCACAAAAAAGGTACTCTGAGTTAAGCAATAAGGAGAGTGAAAAAGGAAGACCACATCCTGATCACATCTTCCTGGAGATAATCAGAAAACATAAAAAATTACCAAAACACATATTTAATTAATTATTAGGGCCACAGATAAACATTAAACATGTCCATGAAGCAAAAGCAGATGACCACATTAGCACATGTCCAGAAAAAGATAAAATATCTGAGACAAATGAACCAGAAGTAGATCTTCTCTCCATGCTGGAAGTAGGACAGGCCTTGGAGATACATGAGAAAGAATTCAGAAAAATGATTATAAAATGTCTCTAAACACTTTACAATGGAGTTGAGAAAAATAAGGAAGACGTCAGAACAGCACTACAGGAACAATCAAACAAGATAGATACAGCATTGGTAACAATCTAAAACCTACAGAAAAAGGTCCAAACAATCAACAACAAAATGGCAGAGATAGAAAACTCCCTGAGGGGGCAGAGGAGTAGAATAGATGAGATGGAAGGAAGAATCAGTGAGCTGGAAGACAAGTCTCTCAGTACCATTAAGATAGAAGAACAAACACACAAAAAAGTAAAAAATTCAGAGGAAGGTCTAAGATTCATGCTGGACAACATGAAGAGGAATAACCTAAGAATTATTGGCATTCCAGAACAAAATGAGTCACACAAGTCCACAGAGGAAATAGTTGAAAAACTACTGGAAGAAAATTTCTCTAACATCCTCAAGGGCAAAAGAATAGAAATACAAGAAGCCCAATGAAGTCCAGGAAGGGTGGACCCCAAAAGAAAATCACCAAAACATATCATAATCAAGCTCTCCAAACTCAAAGATAAGGAGACACTCCTGAAAGCAGCAAGAGAAAACAGAGAGGTCACATACAAGGGCAATCAAGTCAGACTAAGCTCAGACCTCTCAGCAGGAACCATGCAAGCGAGACGGCAATGGGGAGACATATATAAAACTCTGCAAGAAAAAAAATCGCCAATCAAGAATCCTTTATCCAGCAAAGCTATCAATCAAATATAAGGGTGTAATCAAAACATTGCAGGATAAACAAAAGCTATGGGACTTCACCAAAGCCAACCCTGCGCTACAAAATATCCTAAAGGGAATTCTGTGGACTGAGAACCAACAAGAACAGACAACAACCAGAGACTGATGTACATGGCAGAATCCTCCCAGAATTAAGTCAACAGAAAGAAGAAATGTTAACAAAACAAAACTATAAAAACAAACTGAGAGACTCTGTGAGGACATTCTATGACCTAAACAAGTACAATGCAAAAGAAGGTGAACACATACGTGCAGAGATCCAGACAATGAAAAGGTTAGGTAGAATACAGGATAAAATAGACTGCACTAAATGGACAGAGAATTCAATAGACAATAAGGCAACCTCAAAGAAAATTAACACTTCACAGCATACCAAGAGAATGAGAATCCAAGCAGAATATGAAATCATTAAAACTATAAGGAAACGCACAAGAAAGAGCACACAAATCATGAATTCAACAGAGAAAGACAAACAGAACAAAGAAGCAGCAACACCACAAAAAAAAAACCCGAATATAATGACAACAAATAATCAATACCTATCGATAATTACACTGAACGTAAAAGGATTGAATGCACCTGTTAAGAGAGGGAGGGTGGCAGAATGGATGAGAAAACAAGATCCTTGAATATGCTGTCTGCAAGAGAAGCATCTTACACACAGAGACAAAAACAGATTAAAAGTGAAAGGATGGGAAAAAATAAACCAAGCTAACTGCAATAAAAGCGAACAGGAATGGCAGTTCTAATCTCGGATAAAATAAACTTTAGTGCAAAGGCCAGCATAATAGATAAAGATGGACATTATCTTATGATTAAAGGGGCAATTGAACAAAATGAAATAACCATATTAAATATCTATGCCCCCGATGAAAGAGTGTCAAAATATCTATCACAAACTCTAATAGATTTGAAGAAAGAAATAGATGAATCCACAATAATAGTGGGTGACTTTAATACACCACTTTCAAAAATGGATAAAACAACCAGAAAGAAACTTAACAAAGACACAGAAGAACTAAACTACACAATCAAATAACTGAACTTTATAGATGTGTACCGAGCATTCAACCCAACAACTACACAATACACATTCTTTTCAAGTGCACATGGAACATTCTCCAGAATAGACCATGTTTTAGGCCACAGAACATGTCTACATATATTTACAAATATCAACATACTACAAAGCATCTTCTCAGACCACAATGCTATCAAATTAGAAATCAACAATAGAAAAACCAAGGAAATCAAGACAAATACATGGAAACTGAACAACAGCCTGCTGAAAAGCGACTGGGTAGTAGAAGAAATCAAACGTGAATTTGCAAAATTTATTGAAATCAATGAGAACGAA
>NW_006408719.1:5451166-5452443 GCF_000296735.1 Chrysochloris asiatica | reverse complement strand
CATACACACAATGGAATATTTTGCTATATTGAAGAATAACAAGGAAGCGGTAAGCCACCGCATAACATGGATGAACCTTGAGGACATTATGCTGAATGAAATTAGTCTATCACAAAAAGAGAAATACTGCATAGGACCACTACTGTAAAAGACTAAGAAAAACAAATTATACTAAAAGGAGGTAGGGGGTTGAAGAACAACAAGGAATCTGCAAGCCACCGCATAACATGGATGAACCTTAAGGGCATTATGTTGAGTGTAATTAGTCAGTCATATGGGAAAGAACCCATACTAAACGGGGGTGGTAGGATTCCTTGTTGATTATTGGGATGTTGGGGGTGGGTGAGGGGAGGCTGGGGAAGGTGTAACACAGGGCAGGGATTAGACACAGGATAGTTTGGGTGCTAGGGAGGGGGCAATATACAAGTAGGGAGAGGGGAATGGAAGAACAAAGCAGATAGGAGTACAATTAGACAGGTCTCAAAAGGCTAATTGAGACAGAGGTAAATAATGACATAAGCACAACCTGGGAACAGTAGGGTTCTGGGATACAGAGGTCGAGCTATGGTTGGAATGTGGAAAAGGGGGTAATAATATTAAGATGCTTGGCTGTCTTTTGAATCTTGGTTTTTCTTGCATTATATTATAAAATAGACACTGGATGGGGAGAGAAAGGAATAGCCAAAGCATCACCATAGAAAGTTTGTAAGTCCGTCTTCTGCCTATAACTGATTGGAATACCTAAAATGGGGCTACGATGTGCCCAGTGAAGGATGCCTCCTGTGGAGACTCTGCAATACATAAGAATATGGGTGGAAGCCTGAACCACATCCAGATGTCCCGAGATGGGAAATTCCCACTTGAAAGGACAAGCAGACCAACCTGGAGTGTCTAGAAGAACAGAAGAGCCTTCTTGAAAGAAAGAACTACAGGAAAAATATAAAACAACATAGGAAGACCAATTGTTACTACAAGAACAAGCAACTTGCTTGCCCAGGAAACATCAAAGCAAGAGGTTGGGTCCCCACAGGGCAAACCCCCTTCCAAGACTAAGACTCAATGGGAATACACGCTCTGATTGGTGACCACGCTCGACACCAATAAGGGGAAGTAAGGGAAAAACAGCAAAGAAGCAGTGAGCTAAGCCCTACAATGTTCAATAGACTTCTGTAAACCCGGGTGAAGACCTGGTTGGCCAGCAGTGTGGCAAGACCTGGGGACTCTTGGGCCCAGAATCAGTGACATAGCCACAGTGGACTAGAGAGGAGAGTGATAAG
>NW_006408719.1:5438844-5449146 GCF_000296735.1 Chrysochloris asiatica | reverse complement strand
AATTAACAACAACAACAACATGCTGAGCAAATAATCTGAGAAGCTGGGTTATATGAAGAAAAACGTGGCATCAGGATTGGAGGAAGAATCATTAACAACTTGCAATATGCAGATGATACAACCTAGCTGCTGAAAGTGATGAGGACTTAAAACACTTATTTATGAAGAGCAAAGAACACAGCCTTCATTATGGATTACATCTCAATGTCAAGAAAACAAAAATCCTCACCACTTGACCAATATACAGCATTCTTATCAATGGAGAAAAGATTTAAGTTGTCAAGGATTTCCTTCTTCTTGGATCAACTATCAACGTTCCTGGAAGCAACAGTCAAGAGATCAGATGATGTATCGCATTGGGCCAATCTGCTGCACAGGAACTTTTGAAAGTGTTGAAGAGCAAACATGTCAGCTTGAGGACTAATTTGCGCCTGACCCAAGCCATGGTATTTTCAATAACCTCATATGCATGTGAAAGCTGGACAGTGAATAAGGAAGATCCTAGAAGAATTGATGCCTTTGAATTGTGGTGTTGGAGAAGAAGAATAATATTGCCATGTGCTGCCAAAAGAACCATTAGATCTGTTTTGGAAGAAGTGCAGCCAGAGTGCTCCTTTGAGGCCAAGATGGCTAAACTTCGTCTCTCATACTTTGGACATATTACTAGAAGGTAACAATTGCTGGAGAAGGATATCATGCTTGGTAAGATGGAGGGTCAGAAAAAAAATAGGAAGACCCCCAATGAGATTGGCTGGGTGGCAGCATTGATGGACTTAAGTGTGGCAGCGGTAGCGAGGTTGACACAGGATTTGACATTGCTTTGTTCTGCTGTGAATGGGGTCTCTTTAAGTCAGTTCTGACTTGATGGCACCTGACAACAACAACAACAAAGTAACCAAAACAGTGTGGATGGGATGGGAGTTTTATTTTGGGTATTAAGGAGGGCAATACAAGAAGGAGAAGGAGGTGGAAGAACAGGACAGGTAGGGTTACCATGAATACAGGTTTGCATGTCCAAAGTGTAACTGAGGTAAATAGTGATGCATGCTCAACCTTGGAACAACAGGGCTCTGTGATACAGGGATCTAGGCATAGCTCGAAGAGGGGAACTAATACTATAATGTTTGACATGTCTTATGAATATTGGTTTCCCTTGCCTATTATTGTTAAAAAAAAAAAAAAAAAAAAAAAACAACAACAAAAAAAACACTTGAGTTGGATAGAAAGGAATGTTGGGAAACATTATTTCAGAAAACTTGTAAGCCCGTCTTCAGCCTATAACTGATTGGAGTACATAAAATGGTTTCTAGAACTTGCCCAATGAAATAAGCCTCTTGCCAAGCCTTTGCAAACTACAAGACTTTAGGTGGAATCCTGAGTCCCATCCAGAACCTTCGGAGGTCAGACATTCCCACTAGCAATAACCTGCAGACCAGCCTGGAACAGCTAGGGCGACTGAAGATACATCTTCAAAGAAAGATCATCAGGAAAAACTCAAAATAAAAATGTCAGCATGACTTGCTACTACAGAATAAGCAAGCTGTTTGTCAGGAAGCCATCAAGGCAAGTAATCAAGTTTTTATCAGGATAAATTCCCTTCTAAGACTGAAACTCAAAGAGAACACTCAAAGAGGCATTTAAACTTACTGGTAACCACCCTGGTCTACTGGTGAGTGGAAGAGGGAGAAAAGCAGCAATGAAGAAATGAGTGAGTTCAGCCACAGTCCATAGACTCCCGTTGGCCTGGAGATGAGACAGAGAAGATGAAGGACCGGTTGGTCTAAAGTGTGGTGAGACCTGAGGACACTTGAGCCCATGGACAAGACATAGCCACAAAGGGCTAGAGCAGACAGTGAAGCACCCAGCTGATATGAAGTGAGCAGAGATGCACAAGATCAACCAAACTTGCAGACAGTACCCATTTGACTTAGCCTTCATGGCTTGATAATCTGAACTCGACTCCAGGAAGATGACAAAAAAAAAAAAAATTTTTTTTTTTTTTTTTTGTATAAAGGAAACAAGGGTAAATTGCTAAAATTTGATGAACCTGACCTATACTCAGAGAGGTAGTTACTCTAAATACCAACAGAGAGGGAAGGAGTCTTTACATCAAGTATCAATGCTATCCCCTTTGTACACAAGTTATATATAGACAGTGGTTACCTAAAATGAGGAGGAGATAAAGGCACAAAGTGACTGGCTTACAAGGTTTCAAGAGGGAGTTTAGTTTAACAGTGTGGGTGGAAAGAAAGAGTCCCCACTGAATAGTTTTCGTTTTGTCTAGATGAGTCTGTTGAAAAGAGATGGGGATAAGGTTCGTATGATTCAATAGTGAAAATTTGTTATAATGACTAATTGCGACGGTCACAATTGTAAAGGTAGAAGTATTGTAAGAGAAACAGGGGAGTGTTTAATCTTACAGTTCAGAAACAGAGGACCCTAGGATCATCAAAGGAGAAAAGCACAAGCAGAATGCGGGATCTTATCCAGAGAAGCAGTGACACCAGAGATGGAGGCAGAGATGGGGTGATGGAGAGGGCAAGTGGTTAAGGACTCTAGATTCATGGGAAGTGAGGGATTAAGTGCTGGTGTAAGGCAGACTTACAGAATATACCCTTTGGAGGTGTAAATTACTGTGTATTCCTGATTGTTTTTTAAAGCTAAAGTGGACAGAGAGAAACGCTGTTAAATGATGGTACATGGAGGGGATTATAATCATTGTAATGAAACAAGCTGTATGATTTGTTGAATGTAAAACGGATGATATACCCAGTAAATTTTCACTCAATCCCAAATAAAAACCTTAAAACAAAACAAAAAAACAGACAAACAAACAAGTTTTTTTTTTAGTGTTTTGGTCCCTCTGTTCCTCCTCCTCCCCCCCCGCCCCCCTTACAGGGATCCATCAAGGTAAACAATCAAATCCCTTCAGGATAAACAAGGCTTCAAGACTTAAACTCAAAGTTAATTCATGAGCAAGCACAGAAGCTTGTTGGTTACCATGTTTGTCTACTGGTCAGTGAAAGTGAGGTAAAGGCAGCAATGAAGATATGAGTTGAATTCAACAACTTCTCATAGACTCCTGTCAACCTGGAGATGAGAAAGAGAAGAGGAAAAGTTGGTCTGTAGTATGGTGAGGCCTGGGAATTTCTTAGAACATGGTCAAGGACATAGCCACTGAGGACTAGAACTGAGAGTGAAGTGTTCTCCTGATATGAAGTTAAGGGAGACACACAAAAACACCCAAACTTGCAGATAGTACCCTTTTGATTTAGTTTGAATGGCTTGATGATCATAACTTGAATATAGGAAGATGAAACAATTTTTTCATAAAGGAAAAAAGTGTAAATTTCTATAATTTGATGAACTTGATCTATACTTACAGAAATAATAGCTCTAAATACCAACTGAGGGTGAGGGAATCTTCACATCAAGGATCAATCCTATCTCCTCTGTATACAGGGTTGATGAGGAGGGACAGCTTAGACACTGGCTACCTAAATTGGGTGTAGAGGGCAATAAACTTATGAAGTGACTGCTTACAAATGTTCAAGAGGAAGTTGAGGTTCCACGTGTGCATGAGAACATAGAACTCTCACTGACTAGTTTTTATCTTGTCTAGACGAGTCTGGGGAAAGGAGATGGGGATAAGATTCTAATGATTTTAAAGTGTGTAATTGTTACCTTGACTAGTTTCAATTGTCACAACTATAACGGTAGAGATTTTGTAACAAAAAAGGGGGAGTAATTAATCTTACATTCCAGAAACAAAGAACCAAAAGACCGTCAAAGGAGAAGAGCATGTGCCGAATGTGGGATCCTATCCAGAGTTGCAGTTACACCAGAGATGGGAGCAGAGATGAGGATATGGAGAGCTAGAACACTTGAGGACTCCAGACTCAAGAAAAGAGAAAGGCTGTGTGTTGTTGGCCAGGAGGCAAGCTTGCAGAATGTGTCCTTGGGTTCATTGTTTAAATGATTATATATTCCTGAGTGTTTTTATGTACATCAGAAACAAAACAAAATAAACAGAGCGAATAGAAGCAAGTACTGTTGAATGATGGTGTATGGAGGGGATTGGAATGATTGGAATGAAATGAAATACAGTATGATGAGTGTAAAACCTGTGTTCTCCCATATAAGCTGTCACTCAATACACAATAAAAACTTAAAACAAAAAACAAAAAAAGTACCATGGACTGTCAGAAGAACAAACAAATCTATTTTTGAAGAAATACAGTCAAAATGTTCCTAATAAGTGAGGATCATGAGACTTCTGTCACATACTTTGGACAAGTTACCAGGAGGTAAGGCCAACATGCATGGTGAAGTCAGCAAAAAAGAGGAAGGCCACCAATGAGTTGTACTGACAAAATGGTAATAACAATGGACTGAAACATAACAAAAATGTTAGGATGGAGTAGGGCCAAGTAATATTTTGTCCTTTTGGGCATAGGATCACTATGATTCAGAATAAAAATATTATCTAACAACAACAATTTTTGTTAGACTATCTTACCTTTATCCAATGGGGTATTTAACGACTGTACCACTGGAGCTCCTTCATGATTAGTGAATTCAAATATTAAAAAAGTCCAGATAACATGTCTGGATTCTGTTCACTGATATCTTGATAATTGGCTTAAGGGATTAGATTTAACTCTTGCATTATTTAGGTAAACCTCATTAACTTGATGAGCGATCTCTAGTAAATTACTTAACCAAAGTCTTCATATTCCTCATATATAAAACAGGGGAAACAATCTGTCTAAATTGCTGTGGGGAAAAACCAGAAAACAGATGTTAACTAACTTAAAAATAGCATAAAGATTCTATAGTATAATTCTCATACCTAAAATATTAATGTGTCTTTTTGGCTAGATTACTGCTAAATCTGAGAAAACAGATGTTATTTTCTGTTTTTTAATGCAATAATTCATGAGTTTAAAAAACAGAAACTAGAAACATACCAACTGTAGAAGGAAAAATAGATGACCGGGTTTTGATAAAATTTAGACACTCATGTTCATTAAAAGATTTCACGCAAAGTGCCCACAGACAGAGTAAAGTTATTGTTTTGCAATTACTTATCATACAAAGCATTAATCCCTAAAATATATAGAAAACTACAACAGTTCTAAAAGAAAAAGTAAAACAATAAAATTGAAAAATTGAAACAGGATATGAACAGACACTTCAACAAAAAAGATAATTGATGAAGGAATCTTTGAGATCATTATCCATTAGAGAAATATCAATCAAAACAACAATTAGGGGTGGGGCTGGATGGCAGATTTGGGAAAAGTGTGGTGCAGATATCTGACAGTAATCAAACACAATAACCAATGAAACAGATTCAGGGGACAGTCCCTGAACACTGAACTACATAGAAAGGATTCTTTAGAAAGATCAAAGGCTTACTGCTAGGAGGATTTGTTGAAGAAACAAGCAAGGTGTCATTTTCTGATCTGCAGATGACAGTGAGTGCCGAGTGCTAGAACAGCCATCTTGGGCATGATGGAGCAGGAGCAGGATAAAAGGAGCTCTCCAAATTAGAGTTCTGACCGATTGTCAGAGATAAAAATGTGAACATTTTTTCTTGTTCATTAGTCTCTCGCTGTCTTTGCACCTCCAATCTGGTGACTAGAGGAAGGGGGTGCAGAGTGACTGGACAGCCCACTATCACCCCAGACGTTTCTATTATACATGGACATGGATCTGCTCAGCATAAACCACAGCATGCACAGAGGGAGGGGTCAACAGGTTCTGCTTAACCAGAATGGATTCAGTCAGCTGAGTGAGGGGAGTAAAAGTCATACTTACATTTTCCTATGTTATTTATTTATCAGCAATTATAAATTGTAGTATCAAATCTGGTTTTCATTCCTTTTTTGTTGTTGTTGTTACCATTTAACATTGGAGGGTGCTCTTTCTCGCCCTACATGACTCAAGAGAGACAGCAATTGTGGTCATATACCCAAAGTAAAATCACACCCTATAAAATCCTACTATCAGGCAAGTACAAATACCAGCTGCTATATTCCATAGAGAAAGCCAAAACCTGCTACAATTACTCTGACATAAGTAATAAGAAAAGTGAAAGGCGAAGTCCACATTCTTTTCATAGCTACCTGGAGACAATAAGAAAGCTTAATAATACATCAACATACATTCATGTAAGTATTGAAGCCAGATCTAAATATTAAAGATGCCCAAGAAATAGTCCAAAATCTCAGCATATGTCAAGAAACAAGATATAGTAACTGAAACAAATGAGCTGGAGGCCAGTCTAGACTTTCCAGTGGATGGAGGGCAGGCTTTGGAAATGTCTGAGAAGGAATTCAGGAGAAGTATGCTGAGGTGCATTCAGATGTTCACCAAAGGGTTTGAGAAAAAACAAGGAATGTCAGGAAATGGCTACAGGAACAATCAAATAAGAGAGAAACAGCATTGGAAACAATTCAAAACTTGCAAAACGAGGTCCCAATGCTTAATAATAAAGTATCAGAAACGGACAATACTATGAAAGAGCAAAGGAGTAGTATTGAAGAGATGGAAGCCAGAAACACTGAGCTGGAAAACAAATCTCTCAATAAAACTAAGGTAGAAGAGCAAGCAGATAAAAGTATTAAAAAGTCTGTGATTTGGGAGGTGGTGCTTGATGGTGGCTAGGGTGGAGGTGCAGTGAAGGTCGCCATCAGTAATAACAGAATACCAAGCAAAGCAGATCCAGGCAGAGCTCCAAAACTTGGAACCACAGAGATAGAATATTTTAAAGGTTTGAAGGCTTATAGCTTGTGGAGTTTGGAGCTGAAGTAAAAAATTGCATACTTTTGAATCTGCCAGGCTGGGCTCGGAGGCGTGAGCCAATATCCTGGGCGAGACCAAATGGCAAGACGAAACAGGGGGAACAGAAACACCACAGAAAAACCCCATGGGAACCTTGGGACAAAAGTGGGCAATATACTTTGTCAGTTTTGCTTTGTTCTTATTTCCTTTTTTCTTTAGTGTCTGGTAATTGGCACGCTCACTGTTTGCCCCCCTCCATTCTGGTGAATAGAGGGAGAGCCTGAGCCGAGTGGCCACACCCCACTCTCACCGCTGGTGGGTTCTTCTGCCATGCACGAGCACAAACACTCAGCCCAAGCGGAGACCCTGAACTTTTATTATCTGTTTCCGTTTTGTTCTGTTTTTTTTTTTTTTTTAATCTTGGGAAAGAGTAGGAGAGGCCTGAAGTGAAGGAAAGATAGCTTAAAGAAAAAACAGGCCAAAGGTTGGATTGGAGCCTGAGGTATAGTATAACATTCAACACTGGAAACTTGGAATGTCTCGGGCAGTTTTGAAGGCAAGAAGGTAGGACGTTAAAGCCATACTCATATTAACCTACAATTTTTTTTCCTTCTTTTTCTTTTCTCCTTCCTCTCCCTTTTCTGTGATCAGAGACTGCAGTGTTCAGTCTTGTTCTTGTTGGTGCTGCTTTTTGTGCCCACTGGTGTTGTTTTGCTGTTATATGACCCCCCCCCCTTCTGCCTTTGAACTACTCTTTGTCTCCCTATATAATTACACAAAAAGAGTCAGCAACTGCTGTCATATAGCCAAGCTACAATCACACTCTATAAAACACCAAAAAACAGGCAAGAACCATTACCAACTGACATATAGGAGGGAAACAGACAACATCTGTGAAAGTTACTCTGAGTTAAGCAATAAGACAAGTGAAAAGGGAAGACCACATCCTGATAACATCTTCCTGGAAACAATCAGAAAGCATAAAAAATAATAAATCCCATACTCAATTAAGAATTAAGTCCACAGATAAACATTAAACATGTCCAAGAAGCAAAAGCAGATTACCATATCAGCACATGTCCAGAAAAAAGTTAAAATGTCTCAGACAAATGACCTAGAAGTAGACCTACACTCCATTCTGGAAAGAGGGCAGGCCTTAGAAATGCCTGGGAAAAAATTCAGAAAAATGATCATAAAATGTTTCAAAACACCTTACAGTGGAGTTGAGAAAAATAAGGAAGAAGTCAGGAAAGTGCTACAGGAACAAGCAAACAAGATAGATACAGCATTGGAAACAATTCAAAACCTACAGAAAGAGGTATAAATGATCAATAACAGAAATAGAGAACACTGAAAGGGCAGAGGAGTAGAATAGATGAGATGGAAGGCAGAAACAGTGAGTTGGAAGACAAATCTCTCAATGCTACTAAGATAGAAGAACAAACACAAAAAAGGATAAAAGAATTGGAGGAAGGTCAAAAATTCATGTTGGACAACATGAACAGGAATAACTTAAGAATTATCGGCATTGCAGACCCAGAAGAATCACACAAGTCCAAAGAGGAAATAGTTGAAGAACTGCTGGAAGAATATTTCTCTAACATCCTGAAAAGTGAAAAGATAAACAGTCAAGAAGCTCAATGAACTCCAGGAAGGGTAGACCCCAAAAGAAAATTACCAAGACATATCATAGTCAAGTTCTCCAAACTCAAAGATAAGGAGACACTTCTGAAAGCAGCCAGAGAAAACAGAAGTGTCACATACAAAGGCAAGCAAATCAGATTAAACTTGGATATCTCAGCAGAAACCATGGAAGCAAGAAGACAACGGGGAGACATATATAAAACCATGAAAGACAAAAATTGCCAACCAAGAATCCTTTATGCAGAAATGCTATCAATCAAATATGATGGTGTAATAAAAACATTCCAGGATAAACAGAAGCTAAGGGATTTTAACAAAGCCAACCTGCTCTACAAAATATCCTAAAGGGACTTCTGTGGACTAAGAACCAACAAGAACAAACAACAACCAGATATTGACATATGTGGCAGCACCAACCTGAATTCAGTCAACAGAAAGAAGAGTTGTTAACAGAATAAAACTACAAGAACAAACTCAGAGAATCTGGGAGGTAAGTCTAGGATAAAATAAAGTACAATGTAAAAGAAGGTAAACACGTAGTAACAAAGACCCAGATAGTGAGAAAGTCAGGTTGATTACAGGATAAAATAGACTGCACTAAATGGAGAGAAAAGTTAATGGACTATGAGGCAATTTCAAAGAAAATTAACACTTCACAACATACCAAGAAAAAGAAAATCCAAGAACATAGAAACATTAAAACTATGAGGAAACTCACAAGAAAGAACACAAAAAATCATGAACTCAACAAAGGAAGACAAACAGAACAAAGAAGCAGCAACAGCACACACACACACAAAAAAACCAAACATAATGGCAGCAATTAATCAATTCCTATCGAAAATCACACTAAATATACATGGATTAAATGTACCTGTTAAGAGATGGAGGGTTGCAGAATGGATAAGAAAACAAGATCCTTCAGTATGCTGTGTGCAGGAGACACATCGCACACACAGGAAAAACAAAACAAAACAAAACAAAAAAAAAAAACACCAGATTTAAAGTTAAAGGATGGTAAAAAAATCTACCAAGCTAATTGCAATACAAAGCGAAAAGGAGTGACAATACTAATCTCTCATAAAATAAACTTTAAGGCAACAACAGCATAATACATAAAGATAGACTTTATCTCATGATTAAAGGGACAATTGAACAAGATGAAATAACCATAATAAATATTTATGCTCCCAATGAAAGAGCTTCCAAAATATATAAAACAAACTCTAATAGATTTGAAAAAAGAAATAGAAGAATCTACAATAATAGTGGGTGATTTTAACACACCACTTTCAAAAATGGATAGAACAATCAGAAAGAAACTTGACAAAGACACAGAAGAACTAAACAACACAATCAGCCAACTGGATCTCATAGATGTGTACAGAGCATTCAATCCAACAACTGCACAATACACATTCTTTTCAAGTGCACATGAAACATTCTCCAGAATAGACCATGTTTTAGGCCACAAAACAAATCTCCATAAACTTACAAATATCAAAATCCTACAAAGCATCTTTTCAGACCACAATGCTATCAAATTAGAAATCAACCATAGGAAGACTAAGGAAATTGAAACAAATATATGGAAACGTGAATTAAGAAAGTTTCTAGAACTAAATGAGAACGAAAATACAACATACCAAAACCTTTGGGACATGGCAAAAGTAATGCTGAGAAGACAATTTATTGCAATAAACACACACATCAAAAAAGAAGAAAGAACCAAAATTAACACCTAACACATTAACACAGGATCTACAACAATTAGAAACAGACCAATAGAGGGAACCCACAGCCACCAAAAGAAAAGAAATAATAAAGATTAGAGCAGAAATAAATGAGATAGAAAACAGAAAAACTATA
>NW_006408719.1:5412053-5431106 GCF_000296735.1 Chrysochloris asiatica | reverse complement strand
GGAGACAACCAAAGTGCCCATCAACTGAAGAATGGATAAACAAACTGTGGTACATTCACACAATGGAATATTATGCTACCTTGAAGAATAACAAGGAAGCGGCATGCTACTGCATAACATGGATGAACCTTGAGGACATTATGTTGAGTGAAATTAGTCAGTCACAAAAAGAGAATTATTGCATAGGACCACTACTGTAAAAGACTAAGAATAAGAACCAATACTAAAGGGCAGTGGGGGGAATTCTTTGTTGATTGCTGGGATGTTGGGGGTGAGTGAGTGGAGGGAGGGGAAAGTGGAGCACAGGGCAGGAATTAGACACAGGAAAGTTTGTGTGCTGGGGAGAGGGGCAATATACAAGAAAGGAGAGGGGAATGGAAGAACAAAGCAGATAGGAGAACAATTAGGCATGTTTGAATAAGCTAAGTGGAACTACTGGGCTCTAGGATACAGAGATTGAGACATGGTTGGAATGGGGAAAAGGGGAATAATGATAAAATGCTTGGTTGTGTTTTGAATCTTGGTTTTGCTTGCATTGTAATATAAAATACACACTGGAGGGTGAGAGAAAGGAATAGCCAGAAACATCACCGTAGAAAGCTTGTAAGTCCATCTTCTTCCTATAACTGATTGGAATATCTAAAATAGGGCTACAATGTGCCCAGTGAGGGAGGCTTCCTGCGGAGCCTCTGCAATACATAAGACTATAGGTAGGATCCTGAACCACATCCAGATCTCCAGAAATGGGAAATTTCCACTTGAAAGGATGAGCAGACCAGACTGGAGTGTCTAGAAGAACAGAAGATACTTCTTGAAAGAAAGACCTACCAGAAAAATACAAAAAAAAAAAAAAAAAATAGAGGCAGAGGGACTGTTGGTCCAAGAAAAAACAAGTTGCTTGCCCAGGAAACATCAAGGCAAGTAGTCAGGTCCCCTCAGTGGAAACCCCTTCCATGACTAAGACTCAATGGGAATACATGCTCTGATTGCTGACCACGCTGGTCACCGATAAGGGGAAGTGAGAGAAAAACAGCAATGAAGTGGCGAGCTAAGCCCTACAATGTGGAGAGTGAAGTGTGCAGCTAATAAAAAGAGAGGGCATATACACAAGAGAACACCCACACTTGCAGATAATACTCACTTGAACTGACTTCAATGACTGGATGATCAGAGCTCAACCAGAAGAAGAAAGAAGAGGAAAAAAACAGTGATCTGATACAATCTGATGAACTTGACCTACACCTATGGATGCAGTAGCTCAAAAGAGGGAACAAATCCTTACAGCAAGCATCATTCCCACTCCCTACACACACAGAGTAGACAGGGATGGGAAACTTGGGCATTGGCTGCCCAAAATGAGGTGGGGGGGGGGACTGCAAAGGCAAGAAGTGACTGGCTTACAAGCTTTCAAGAGGGAATCTAGAGCCAGGGGCCCTGGAGGAAGGCAGAATCTCCAGTGAGTACTATCCAATCTGTCTATACGGAGCTGATGAAATGAAATGCAGATGGGTCTCTTGTGATACAATAGTGAATAATTGTTATCAGAACTGATTGTGAGGGTTGGAAATGTAAAGTTAGACGTTTTATAGCAAGGAGGGGAGAGGTTAACTTTTCAGTCTAGGAGCAGAGGTCCCTAGGTCCATCAACGGAGAAGAGCCAAGAGCGGGACCGTACCCAGAGAAGCAATGATGCCTGAGATGGAGGCAGAGACAATGACGTGGAGCAATGGAGCAGCCTGGGACTTTAGATCCAGAGTGGGACAGCGACTGTGTGCTGAAGATTGGGGAAGGGGTAATGTAGGGGGCAGGCTTGCAGGGTTGGTTGATGATGCAGTGCAGGGATTACAACCATGGCAATGAAATTATATACGATAGAATGAATGTAAAACTAATGTTCTCCCATTTAAACTATCATATAATACACAATAGATCATTTTTTAAAAAATCTGTGATTTATGTGAGACAACATGAAGAGGAATAACTTGAGAATTATTCGAATTCCAGAGCAGGCCGAATCACAGAAGACCAGTGAGGAGATGGTTGTAGAACTGCTGGGAGAAATTTTCCCTAAAATAATGAAAAATGAAGAGATAAGCATTCAAGAAACTCAGTGAACCCCAGGAAGGATAGGCACCAAAATAAAATCACCAAGATATACCATAATCAAGCTCTTCAAAAACAAAGATAAGGAGAGAATCCTGAAAACAGCTATGGAAAAGAGAAATATTATTTACTAAGGGAAGAAAATAAGATTAAGCTCTAATCTTTCAGCTGAAACCATGCAGTCAAGAAGGCAATGGGGAGACATATACAAAACCCTGAAAGAAATAAAACTGCCCAACAAGAATTTCCTATGCAGCAAAGCTGCCAATCAAGCATGACGGTAAAATAAAAATATTCCTGGATAAACAGAAGCTAAAGGACTTTGTCAAAACCAACTCAATGCTTCAAAGTATCCTAAGGGGACTTATTTGGACTGAGAAGGAACAAGAACAGACAACAATCAGAAATTCACATATATGGCAGCATCGCCTGGGACTCAATTGACAGATGGAAGACTCCAGAACAGAACTAAAATACAAGAATGAATTCAAAGGATTAGCAAAGTCAGTATGTGATCAAAAGAACTATAATGTGAAAGAAGGAAAAAATACAGGAACAGAGATCTAGGTGATGAGGAAGTCATGTAGATTGTAGGATAAAATAGACTGTTCTAAATAGATGAAAAAGTTAATAGAATATAGAGTAACCTCAAAGAAAAGTAATACTTCAAAATATACCAAGGGAATACAAATTCAAGAACATGGAAACATTAAAATATGAAGATTAAAGAAAGAGTCCCCACTGAATAGTTTTCATCTTGTTTAAATGTGTCTGATTAAAAGAGATGGGGATAAGATTCTTAAGATTCAGTAACTAGTAATTGTTATCATGACTAATCGCGACTTTCACAATTGTAAATATAGAAGTTTTGTAACAAAAACAGTGGAATGGTTAATCTTACAGTCCAGAAACAAAGGACACTAGGATCATCAAGGGAGAAGAGCACAAGTGGAATGAGAGACCTTATCTGGAGAAGCAGCGACACGACAGATGGAGGCAGAGATGGGGACATGGAGAGATGGAATAGATGAGGACTCTAGATTCATGGGAAGAGAGGGACTAAGGCATGGAGGCCAGCAGGCAGACTTGAAGAACATGCCCTTTGGTGGTGTAAATTATTATATATGCCAGAGTGTTAAAAAAAAAAAAGTAAAGTGAATATGGTACATGGTACGTGGAAGGGATTACAATCATCGCAATTAAACAAGATGAATGTTTTGTTGAATGTAAAACTTATGATCTGCCCTGTAAACGTTTACTCAAACCACAATAAAAATCTTAAATAAATTTTAAAAAGAAAGAAAGAAAGAAAAGGAAATAATTAATATGAAGATTAGGAGAAGATATCCATGAAATTATCTGTTGGTTACCAGGAGTGGGAGGAAGGGGTCGGGGAGTACAGGTTATGTGATAGACATAACACGGTTCGAGTGTTGGAGAGGACAATACACTAGAAAGGGGAGAGGGATGGATGAACACGGTAGATCGGGGAACACTTAGGCAGGTTTACATGGGCTAAATGGGACAGAGTAAAATGTTGATGTATGCTCAAACTTGGAACAAAAGGGCTCTGTGTTAAATGGATCAAGACATAGTCATATCCTGAATGTGCTAAAGAAGGGAAATAATGTTAAGATACATGGTTATCCATGAATATTAGTTTCCCTTGCCTAACAGACACTTGAGTGGGATAGAAAAGAAATATAGAAATACAGAAAACTTGTAAGCCTGTTTTTACCCTTAAAATGATTGGAATACCTAAAAGGGGTTCTAGAAATTCCCCAGTGAAATACAATTCTTCTGAAGCCTTTGTAGTGTATAGGACCTTAGATGGAATTCTGAGCCCCATCCAGAGCCTTCTGAGGTGGGACGTTCCCACTTGAAGGGACATGCAGATCAGCCTGGAGAAGCTAGAGGAACAGAAGATATTTCTTCAAAGAAAGACAAGCAGGATAAATTCAAAACCAAAATGGCTGATTGGCTACTACAAGGACAAGCAAGTGGTTCACAAGGGAGTCATCAAGGCTTCAGGACAATCAAGTCGCTTCAGGACAAACCCCTTTCCAAGACTGGAACTCAAAAAGAACACATGAACATGCATGTAAGCTTGCTGGTGAACATATTGGTCTATTGGTGAGTGTAAGTGAAGGAAACCAGAAATGAAGATATGGGCTGAATTAGACCACACTCCATAGACACCTGTCGACCTGGAGATGAGAAAGAGAAGAGGAAGGGCTGGTTGGTTTGAAGTGTTGTGAGACCAGAAGAATCCTAACCCCATGGACAAGGACTTAGCCATGGAGGGAGAAAAGTCAAGAGTGAAGCATCCAGGTGATATGAAGTGAAGGGATACACATGGAAATGCCCAAACATGTAGACAGCCCATTTGATCTAACTTAGATAGCTTGATGATCATAACTAAAATAGAGGAAGGTAAGGAAATATGATGAGGGAAAAAATGGAAATCACTACAACTTTATGAACTTGACCTATATTTATAGATATAATAGCTCCAAATACCAAGTGACATAGAAGGAGTCTTCACATCAAGGATCATACCTATCCCCTCTTTACAAAAATGGGATGGGAAACTTAGACATTGACTAACTGAAATAGGGGGAGAGGTATAAAGGCACAAAGCAGCTGGCTTACAAATTTTCAAGAGGGACTTGAGTTTCAGAGTGTGTGGGGTGAAGGTAGAACCCTCACTGCATAGTTTTCATCTTCTCTGGACTGGTCTGGCGAAAGGAGATGGGGATAATGTTCTTATGATTCAATAGTGAGTAATTTTTGTCATGAGTAATTGTGTTTGTCACATCTGTAAGACAGATGTTTTGTAACATAAAGGAAGCAGTAGTTAATCTTACATTCCAGGAAGAGAAGACCATAGGACCCTCAAGAGAGAAGAGCATGAGCAGAATGTTTTTAAGGTTTTTACAAAACCTTAACGATCACAGTAACAAAACATGATCCATCAGTATGCAATTTATTAGAGATACATGCTAATATGATAATGAAATTAGACTAAAATCTAAGAATGTAAAAAATATATTAAACTAACCAGAAGACAAAAGAGCAGCCATGTTTATATTAATTTCTGATAAAGCACACTTAAAAAAAAAAAAAAAAGCATCAGTGAGAATGAAGTCTATTATACAATAATTAAAGTACCAATTGAACAATAGGACATAACCCTAATAAATATTTATGCATCTAACCAAACAGCTTCAAAATACGTAAAGAAAACTCTGATAGAGAAGTGACATGAGGACTTGACACCTGTAACAGTACTGCTGCCTGCCTTCAAGTGAGTTATGACTCATACCAACCCTGTATAGGATTCCTAAGGCTGTAAGTCTTTGTGGGAACAGAAAACCATATCTTTCTCCTGTGGAGAAGAATGACTGGTGATTGTAAACTGTTGTTATGTGATTAGCAGCACAATTCACAATCCACCAAAACTTAAAGAAAAGGAATCCCATGATTGTATCGATTAAACCAGAAAAGGAATTTGACAAAAATCCAACAATATTTCTGTTCAAAACATTAAAAAATATGAAGAGAAGGGAAAATTCTCAACATAATTAATGGTACCTATACAAAATCAATAGAAAACATTACTCAGAAACTGAAATGATTGACCCTGATTATGGGAAGTAAAAAAAGATGCCCTTCATCACTACTCCATTTATTATTACAGCCAGAATTTTTAGGGTAGAAAGTAAAATTCTTGTTGTTGTTCGGTGCCATCGAGCCTGCATCGACTCATAGCGACCTTATGCACAACAGAAAGAAACACTGCCCGATCCTGGGTCAACCTCACTACTGTTGCCAAGCTTGAGTCCATCGATGCTGCCACTTGAACAATCCATCTCGTTGGGGGTCTTCCTCTATTTCTCTGACCCTCCACCTAACCAAACATGATATCCTTCTCCAGTGACTGGTCCCTCCTGACAATATGTCCAAAGTATGAGAGATGAAGTTTGGCCATCTTGGCCTCCAAGGAACAATCTGGCTGCACTTCTTCCAAAACGGATCTATTGGTTCCTTCGGCAGCCCATGACACTTTCAGTATTCTCTTCCAACACCATACCTCAAAAGCATCAATTCTCCGATCTTCCTTATTCACGGTTTAGCTTTCACATGCATATGAGGTTATTTAAATACCATGGCTTGGGTCAGGCACACCTTCCTGCTCAAGCTGACATCTTTGCTTTTCAACACTTTTAAAAGGTCTTGTGCAGCATATTTGCCTAATGCAATATGTCCTCTGATTTCTTGACTGCTGCTTCCATGAGTGTTGATAGTTGATCCGAGAAGAATGAAGTCTTTGACAACTTCAATCTTTTCTCCATTGATAAGAATGTTGTGTATTGGTCGAGTGGTGAGGATTTTTGTTTTCTTTACATTGAAATGTAATCCATACAGAAGGCTGTGCTCTTTGATCTTCATCAGTAAATATTTTAAGTCTTCTTCACTTTCAGCAAGCAAAGTTGTATCATTTGTATATCACAGGTTGTTAATGAGTCTTCCTCAAATCCTGATGCTAACTTTTTCTTCATATAACACAGATCCTCGGATTATTTGCTCAGCATACAGGTTGAATAAGTATGGTTTAAGAATACAACCTTGTCTCACACCTTTCTTGATTTTAAACCATCCAATGTTCCCATGTTCTGTTCAAACAATTGCCTCTTGGTACATGTACAGATTCCTCATGAGCACAATTAAGTGTTCTTGAATACTCATATTTTGCAATGTTGTCCATAGCTTGTCATGATGCACACATTTGAAAGCCTTTGCATAGTCAATAAAGCACAGGTAAATATCTTCCTGATATTCTCTGCTTTTAGCCAAGATCCATCAGACATCAGCAATTATATGCCTCATTCCACAGCTTCTTCTGAACCCAGCTTGAACCTCTGGTAGTTCTCTCTCAATATACGGTTGAAGCCAATATATGATTTAGTAAAACTTTACTCTCATGGGATATCAAAGAGATTGTCCGAAGATTTCCGCATTCCTTTGGGCCACCTCTCTTTGGAATGGGCACAAATATGGATCTCTTCCAATCAGTCAGCCAAATTTATTGGCACAGATGAGTGAGTGCCTCCTGTGCCGCCTCACTTTCTTGAAGGATTTCAATTTTTATTCCATCAATTCCTGGTGCCTTATTATTTTCCAATTCCTTCAATGCACCTTGGACTTCCTCCTTCAGTATCATTGGCTCTTGATCATCTGCTACCTCTTGAAACAGTTGAACATTAACCATTTCCTTTTGGTACAGTGACTCTGTATTCCTTCCATCTTCTCCTGATGCTTTCTGCAACATTCAATAATTTACTCAGAGAATCTTTCAATAACGAAAGTCGAAGCTTGATTTTTTTTCTTCAGTTCCCCCAGCTTGAGAAATGCTGAGTGTGTTCTTCCTTTTTGGTTTTCAGTGGCTAAATATTTGGAAGTAGTTTGTCACTCCTTCTTCCTAGTCTGTCTTTGTCTGGAAGTTCATCTGAAACCTGTCCACTGGGGGTGACCCTGCTGATATTTAAAATACCAGTGGCATAGCTTTCAGAATCACAGCAATTCACTAGCCACAACAGTATGTTGTTGTGATTCTGAAAGCTATGCCACTGGTATTTTAAATATTTTTAATTATTTGCCAATTTGGATGTCTTTAATTTTACTTTTCACTATTAGCAGATGGTAGTATCATATACACAGAAAATTCCAAAGATTCTGCTAGAAAATTATGAAAACTAATTGAAGACCTAATAAAATAACAGAGCAGAATATCAACATACAAAATCAGTCAGATTGCTTTACACTTGCAAAGAGAGCTCTCAAAAGAAAATCAGGACAAACACATCATTTACAGTAGTCACATAAAGAAAATGTATAAGAATAAATGTAACCAGAGAAACTAAAGACTTATTAAAAGTACACTACAAAAAAAAAAAATTACAAGACAACTACATAAATGAAAGTATTCTCATAGAGAGGAAGACTTACTATAGTGAAAATATCAATTATACACAAAACTATCAAAATATATAATGCAATCCTGCTCCAGATAACATCCTCATCATCATTTAGAGAGCTGGATAAAGAATCACAAAAAGACAAATATTACATGAAAAAAATATTATAAAAACCCTTGCCAACACAGCATCCTGTGGCGCCTGCTCTGGTGCAGTTTCTACTCTGTCTGTCATAGTACCCTATTACTGGTGGCACCTTGAACTATGGTGCACAAACAGTGAAGACAGAACTAACTGGTCTATACTATATTCACCAGGAGTTAGTTTGTAAGTGCCTCAGAATACACCAATATATGATCACTGGCTAAATAAAAATATTGTTTTTCAGTTGGTTGTTGTTGTTAAGTGCCGTCAAGTCGGTTCCGACCCATAGCGACCCTATACAGGGTTTCCGAGGCTGTAAATCTTTACGGGAGCAGAACACCTCATCTTTCAGTTGGTAAGTACCTTAAAAATACCAACATGCAATCATTAACTAAATTAAAATGTTCTTGATGTTGTTAAATACCATCCAATCAGTTCCAACACTTAGCAACCCTGTATAGGGTTTCTGAAGAGCAGTTACTGAGTTTGAAATACCGACCTTAAGGTTCAAACCAACCTTGAGGTCAAGTGTTTATCCTACAGCATCACACCAGTAAAACTACAACACCACAAAGAATTAGAGAAACAAACAATTTCTGCCACACCAATAAAAATATGACACCACAATGTCTCAGAGAAAACAGATAATTTTATCTTATATAAAGAAGCAAAACAGAGTGTCTCCAAAAAGTGACCAGAAAATATAACCAGAAATGGTATCAGAATTCATGATAAGGAATTCAAAAGAATGCTTGGTAGGTAACATCTGTGAATTATTAGAAAGACTTAGAAAATTACAGATCAAATAAAGAAAAAACAGATGAAACTATGAAAAAATGCAGGAAACAAACTGACAAAAAAATGAAAACATGGGAACCATACAAAAATGACAATTAGAAAGTTAGAAGATTCCACTAAAATTCAGAAACAGGCAATGCATAGAAAGGGAAAGAAATAAATTGAATCAATGAAAGAATGAATCATTTAACTTGAAGAAAAAAAAAAAACATTTAGTATCCATCTATCTGCTGGAGTGACAATTCTTTGTTCAATTGTCTCATATGCATTTAAGAGTTGGACACTGAATAAGAATACAGTAGAAGATTCAATGCATTGGAGTTTTGGTGTTGAAGAATATTAAAATACCATGGACTAACAACATGTCTTGGAAGATGTGCAGTCAAGATGCTCCTTATAATCCAAAATAGTGAGACTTCATCTCTCATACATAAGACATGCTATCTGAAGATACCAGTCCTTGGAGAAGCACATCACTCTTGATGAAATGCAGGGTCAACAAAAAAGAAGAAGACCCTCAATACATTGGATTGACACAGTGGCAGCAGCAATGGGCTAAAGCATAACAACAAATGTGAACATGGCACTAGATTGGGTAGTGTTTCATTCTGTTCCATAAAGGGTTGCTAGGAATTGGAACCAACTCAATGGCACCTAACAACCCAACAGAGAAGAAATCAGGGGGGGAAAAAATCCATGGAAGTCCTAAGATTTATGTAGGACACCATCAGGATGATTCATTAATCTGTGATTGGAATTCTCGAACAGGAAGAAATAAACAAACAAAAACTTAGAGATTATTGTCCAAAAGTTGTTGGAAGTAACCTTCCATAACATCAAGAGACATGATAAGTAGTCACAAAAGTAGTTGAAAAAACTGTAAACTAAATAAATTCCCTAAAGTAAAATACCATGACATGTTATAATCAAGCTTTCCAAAACCAAAAAGAAGGAAACAATTCTGACAGCAGCTCAGGAAAATAAAAAGTTATCTACAATGCAGAATGAGTAAGGGTAGCCTTTAAATTTTCAGCAGAAACCATTCAGACAATCAGACAATGTACTGAAATCCATAAAACTCTGAAAGAAAAAAAAAAAAAAAAAGCCAACCAAGAATCATATATCCAGTAAAATTTCCCATCACATATGATGGCAAAATTAGGTAATTTTCCATTAAATAGAAAATAAAATGATTTATAAAAATCAGACCAAATGTATAAAATATCCTACAATGAGTTCTTTGGATAAAGAACAAACAACAGTAGAAAACAAAATAAGACTAACATAACAATACCACATAGACTCAACTCAGATATGGTGTTGGTGGTTGTGTGCTGTCTAGTTAGTTTTGACTCACAGTTACCCTATATAGGGTTTCAGAGGCTATATATATATATATATATATATATATGTTGTTGTTGTCAGGTGCCATTGAGTCGGAACCAACTCATAGCTACCCCATGCACAGCAGAACAAAACACTCTGATCCTGGGCCAACCTCACTACCGCTACCACACTTGACGCCATCAATGATGCCACCTGGCTGATCCATCTCGTTGGGGGTCTTCCTCTTTTTCTCTGACCCTCAGTCTTACCCAGCATGACATCCTTCTCCAGCGACTGTTCTCTCCTGACAATATGTCCAAAGTATGAGAGACAAAGCTTAGCCATCCTGGCCTCCAAGGAGCATTCTGGCTGCACTTCTTCCAAAACAGATCTATTGGTTCTTTTGGCAGTCCATGGCACTTTTAGTATTCTCCTCCAATGCCACAACTCAAAGGCATCAATTCTTCTACAATCTTCCTTATTCACTGTCCAGCTTTCGCATCCATATGAGGTTATTGAAAATACCATGGCTTGGGTCAGGCGCACCTTAGTCCTCAAGACGACATCTTTGCTCTTCAACACTTTAAAACGTTCCTGTGCAGCAGACTGGCCCAATGCAATACGTCATCTGATCTCTTGACTGCTGCTTCCACGAGTGTTGATAGTTGATCGATCCAAGAAGAATGAAGTCCTTGACAACTTCAATCTTTTCTCCGTTGATAAAAATTTTGTTTATTGGTCCAGTGGTGAGGATTTTTGTTTTCCTGACATTGAGATGCAACCCATACCGAAGGCTGTGCTCTTTGATCTTCATCAGTAAATGTTTCAAGTCTTCTTCACTTTCAGCAAGCAAGGTTGTATCATCAGTATATCGCAGGTTGTTAATGAGTCTTCCTCCAATCCTGATGCCACGTTTTTCTTCATAGAACCCAGCTTCTGGTATTATTTGCTCAGCATACAGGTTGAATAAGTATGGTGAAATAACACAACCTTGTCGCACACCTTTCCCAATTTTAAAACATTCAGGGTTCCCATGCTCTTTTCGAACAACTGTTTCTTGGTCCAGGTACAGATTCCTCAGAAGTACAATTAAGTGTTCTGGAATGCTCATATTTCTCAATGCTGTCCATAGCTTGTCATGATCCACACAATCAAAAGCCTTTGCGTAGTCAATAAAGCATAGGTAAACATCTTTGTGATATTCTCTGCTTTCAGCCAAGATACACCGGACATCAACAATGATATCTCTTGCTCCACGGCCTCTCCTGAATCCAGCTCGAACCTCTGGAAGTTCTCTGTCAATGTACGATTGTAGCCATTTCTGTATTACCTTTAGCAAAACTTTACACGCTTGAAATATCAGAGAGATTGTCTGATGATTTCCGCTTTCCGTTGGGTCACCTATCTTTGGAATGGGCACAAATGCAGATCTTTTCCAATCAGTCAGCCAGATAGTTGTCTTCCAAATTTCTTGGCATAGAAGAATGAGTACCTCCAGTGCTGCCTCACTTTCTTGAAAGATTTCAATTTTTATTCCTTCAATTCCTGGTGCCTTGTTCTTTGCCAATTCTTTCAAAGCACTTTGGATTTCCTCCCTGAGTAAGTTTTTATTTTGAATTGAGTGATAGTTTACATGGAAGAATATCAACTTTACATTAATCCTATCACGTTTCGTTTCATTGCAATGATTACAATCTCCTCCATGCATCATCAAACAACCAAAGGGTACAGTCCGCAAGCCTCCCCCCGCCCCCAACCATCAGCTCACAACCCCTCATACTCTCTGATTCCAGAGTCCCCAGCCTCTCCACCTCTCCACGTCATCGTCTCTGCCTCCATCTCTGGCATCACTGCTTCTCTAGATAAAGTCCCACACTACGCTCTTCTCCCTTGATGGTCCCAAGGTCCTCCACTCCTGCACTGCAATATCAACCACTCCCCTCCCTTTGTTACAAAATGTCTACTTTTACATTTGCAACACTCACAGGCAGTCATGATAGCAATTATTCACTATTGAACCACAACAGTCTTATCCCCATCTCTTCTCATCAGCTTGTCCAAACGGTGGAAACCACTCAGTGGAGATCCTACCTTCCCCTGCACTCTCTGGAACTAGGCCCCACCATGAAAGCTTGTAAGTCTGTCACTTCTTGCCTTTGTAGCCCCCTATTTTGGATAGCTAATGTCTAAAATACCCATCCCTGTCAAACCTGTGTACCTAGGGGGTAGGAATGATCCTCATTGTAAAAATTCCTTCACTCTTCTAAATTACTACATCCATAAGTATAAGTCAAGTTCATCAAATTGTAGAGAATTACTCTTGTTTTCCTCTTATTACTTCCTCTAGTCACAGAGGAAGTAATAAGAGTGAAACTTAACAGTAGCAGAAAACCTCATCTGTCTCCCATTGAGTAACTGGTAGATTTGAACTGTTACCTTGTGATTAGCAGCCCATCTCATAACCCACTATGCTACCTGGGCCCGTAACAAAGATACATAATTATTCAAGTAAAACAGTGCTGTAAGACTGAAAACAGGGAACCAGGGTTACAGTTGCAACAACAACAAAAATAAAACATAAAGTAAAAGGAGAACATTGTAGTCACAAAACATCCTAATGAAGAGGAACTCAAATAGATTTCAAGAAAAGCAATAAAAATAAACTTAACTCTGTTCTTAGAAACTAGACCAAGCCTTACTCCTAGTTCTATCCTTAGTCCAGCCCTTATCCCTAAAACTATTCATAATACTAACCATAGCTCTAATACTAAATGAATTCCTAGACCTAGCCTAAATGCTAAGCCATAGTCATAACTCTCACCACCACTCCTTATTCCTGACACCCCCAAAATGCATTTTTAAAAAATGGAAGGACTAGAATCAGTGATGTTATATTGAGAAGATTGCAATCAGATGAAACAAAGTATGTAGGCTCTAGCTGAATGTAAAACTAATAATCTGCTTTATGAACTTTCACCCAATTCACAACAAAATGTTTAAAATAACTGAAAAATTTATTGGTGGAAAAAAGCTCAGGAAAATTGTGCTGTAATTTTTTTTTTTTTTGTACTTTACATCACAGTGATGCACCTGCTCATTATTTGAGTTTAGCAAGGGTTGTTCTATACGATTTTCATTGGTAAACCTTGCTCCATGCCTCTACAGCCTAGATCTTGCCTATTCAGATATCTTTGTCTTTCAAAGTTTGAAGAACAATGAAAAGAAACTCAATTTTAGTCCATTGAAGATGCCAAAACTGCCATTTTGACAAGACAAAAATCAAACATTACTTAATTCTTAGGGTAAGCACTCGATAAATGAAACACACCTTTCAGAAGTGTATAAACCTATATGGAAGATATGTAGAGAAAAGACTGCTTCACATTTTGAAATTTTTGTTTAGTAAAGTTGTCTATGTGCTTGTAGGAATATTTTTTGACTTACCTTTATATATCAATTTTCCCCCAATAATAGTGTCCTATGATATGTGAAAAGGTGTTTGTTTGTTTTTTAATAGTGTTGCACTTCAAAATTGCTGAATTAAATAGTGTACAACAGATATTCTAACAGTAGCATTTATCAGTCTAATGAGTACTGATGAGGTGCTGCAGGCTAATGTGCTGTAGAGCAAGGTCAGTTTGAACTGCAATGTAGGAGGTTCAAGCTTACCAGCTACTCATCAGAAACCCAATACAGGGTCACTATAAGTTGGAACTGACTCAATGGCACTTAATAACAACAATAACAACAATTATTAAATGATGCAAGCAACCAGTTTGAGAGTAGAACATCCAGTTTTTTCACCAGTGCCTTTGAACTAGTTTTTACTTCCACTCATAATTTATCGATATCTATTGCACACATTTTTGTTATGAGGAGTGATTTTTGGAAAAAGTTTCTGTGTTACTTAAAAACATTTGCGTAGCATTTTCCTTATTGAAATAGCTAGTTTTCTTGATAATGGGGAGAACTCCAGAGTACTGTTTTAGTTTTTCCCTCAAACAAGAAATATAGTCAGTCATGCTTATTCCTGTACTGTATTCAGAGATTATTGTAGTGAAATGTATGGCAAAAATATTAAGAGTTTCCTATGTTTCTGTAATTTCATGCTATTCTTCTCATAAAATAGGCGGAGTCTATATAATTTTTCATTGTTTTGGGGTAGTGTTGTGATTTGTTTTGACTAACAGGATGCAGTGGAAGTAATGCTGTCCCAGTTCTGAACCTAATACTTAAAGGTGTGGTAGATACTATTTTTATTCTCATGGAATTCACCCAGTTTTCTCTTTGGAAAGAGAAGCTATGTAGGAAAAAAGTAAGCCCTAACTCATTACAGTGAATACAGACAGTCCAAGGCTATTCCATTCCCATGGTGATGCCAAATGTATGATGCGATATGTAAGATGCAAAAATGTATGATGCAAATGTAAGATGCAAATAAACCACCCTAACTAAATACCATATGGAACAGAGAAAAATTGTCCCTTCTGAACTCTGCCATATTCCAGAATTTTAAATAAATAACAGGCTGGAATTGTTTTCTTTCTTTTTTTGATACAAGTATAGCGTAGTGGTTGCAAGTCGGGCTGCCAACCTCAAGGTCAGCAGTTTGAAACTACCAGCAGATCCACGGGAGAAAGATGGGGCGTTCTGCTCCCGTAAAGATTTACAGCCTTGTAAACCCTGTGCAGGGTCACTATGAGATGGAACTGATTCCACGGTACTTAACAACAAGAACATACACAGCCAAAGATATATAATTTCAACAATTTCTACTTGTATAATTTAGTGACTTTAATTACACTCTTTAAGTAGTACTGTTGTCATTGCTACCCTTTCCCAAATTATTCTACTGCCATTATCTTAAATTTACTGCCCTCAGGCTTCTATTTGGCTCAATGTCTGATTTTCCTAATTTGGTTTATCTAAGTTGATGTACAATCAATGGATAGCTTTGTTTTAACATTAAAGTTTAAGGATTGTCTCAGAACAATAGTTTCAAGAGCTCATTCAACCAGTTCATTTCTGATCCAGAAAATATAGATCCTATTGAAATTTTAAAATTCTGTTCCATGTTTTTCTTTATTTTTTTATCAAAACCCTTCTACAGAATATTTGCCACAAAGATTTTAAGTATACAATGTCAGTGAGTATGATTACATTGTGCAACAAACACTATTTGTTTCCAAAAATTTTAATCACCTCACACAGCAACTTTGTGCCACTAAGGTATTAACTACCCAATACCTTCTTCCACCAGCCCTTGGTAAACATTGTTACAAACTCTATTTCTATGTGTTTGCCTATTCTAGGTATTTTAAGTGGTGTCATACAACATTTTATCTTTTTTGTCTTGCTTATTTCACTTAAAATGATGTTTTCAAAGTTCATACATGTGACCCCACATATCAGAATATCTCTTTATGCCTATATAACACACCGCTCATATGCTCATATGAGATTTTGTTTATCCATTCATCTGTTGGTGGACATTGTGATTAAGTGACTGTTTATATACAGCTCTTCTGGTGTGGTGCTGTTGGGTAAGCACTGGACTGCTAGCCACAGGTCAGTGGTTCAAACCCAAGTTTCTATGATTCAGAACTGTCTCTAAAGCACTTAATGACAACAAAAACAACAATAATTTATAACCTAAATCTCCCACCAAATAACCTTGTGTTTATGACTCTGGATAAGAGAAAATGAGGGAAATGGTGAAAGGATTATGTATTTAGTTGTGAGTGATTGCTAACAGGGTTAATTGTAATTGTATAAGCATGGAACTCTAATATGCATGTAACAAGAGCCATCTAAGAAATCAGATTGGGGAATCTTAAAAAAAAAGAAAAAGAAAAAGAAGAACAGTTAGGTGTAGGACATATTCTTTGAAATCCAATATCCCTGTGTATTCACTCAGGAGTCAAAGCTGTAATACCGAAGAAGTCGCAGAGTATTGTGAGAGAAAAAAGTAAAGCCTTTAAAACAAGTAAAGCCTTTGAACAGGAAGTTTGCATGTGGATTGAAATGTCTCCAGGCCCTTAATTTGGGGATCGAGGTTTGGTGTCACACAAAGATACAGTCAAGTGCCTTTGGAGGAATGGAGTGACCTTTGGGCACTTATCATCAAACCGAAAAATAGAGCTTTGAACATTGCCTGAGCAGGATCATATGGCTGAAAGTCCAAAGCATGAGGGAAGGGCATGCCTTAGAAGGACCTGTCCTTACTAGAAGAACTGGGTCTTGATCATTTCCGATCCTTAATTGTAACCTGTTTAAGTTCCCTTATAAACCTCATTATTGTGACTATAACAAGCTCTGGTAGCGTAGTGGTTAAAAGTCGGGCTGCTAACATCAAGGTCAGCAGTTTGAAACTATCAGCCATTTCTCAGGAGAAAGATGAGGCATTCTGCTCCCGTAAAGATTTACAGCCTCTAAAAACCTATACAGGGTCTCTATGAGTCAAAACAGACTCCAGGGCACACTACCACCACCACCACCATTGTGACTATGATCTGTAGCTTCTATAGAGAATATGTGCTAGGGATGGTTGATGTCATAATTGGCAAAGGAGAAAAGAGGGTGAAGGCATGCCTGAATTCCTAAGTTAATGTCTGATTATAGGAACTGACCTTAGAATGATACAGAGTTTGGTTCACCTTCCCTGGTGAAGTCAGAGGATGTCAAGTACCACCCACACCTTGTTTTACAGTTCAGTATCAGAAGTGGGATTTGCTGCAATGGTTCCAGATACGTGGAAGCATGGGACATTTTAAGAAAAAGAATAAAGGACATTTTTGATTCTTTGATGGTTATTTTGGTAATTAGTATATGTTATGGGTGAAAAAATCACAAGAGATATACTGTAGCTTAGGGGATAAAAGAACCTTCTAGAGTTGTTGTTGCTGTCAATTTCTATCGAGTTGGTTCTGACTCATAGTGATTCTATGCACAACAGGAGGAAACACTGTCTGGTCCTGTGTTATCTTCACAATTTTTACACTTAAATCTATTGCTGCTGCCACTGTTATAATCCATCTCTTTAGAGGTCTTCCTCATTTTTATGGACCCTCCATTTTTCCAAGCATAATGCCCTTCTCCAGGGACTGGTATTTTATGATGAGAAGTCTCACCATCTAGACTTCTAAGGAGCATTCTGACTGTACTTTTCCCAACACAGATATTTTTGTTCTTATGACAGTACATTCAATATTCTTCTCCAAAACAAAAACTCAAATGCATCATTCTTTTACTGTCTTCCTTATTTGTTGTCCAACTTTCACATGCATATGAGATAATTGAAAATAACGTGACTTGCATACCTTAGTCCTCAAACTGACACCTTTGTTCTTGAATACTTTAAACAGATCTTGTGCAGTAGATTTGCCTAATGCAATATGACATTTAATTTCTTGACTGCTGCTTCTGTGAGTGTTGGTAGTGTATCCTCTTTTCTTTCAGTAGGCAAGATTCTATCATCTGTATATCATAGTTTGTTAATGAGTCTTCCTCCAATCCTCATGTCACACTCTTCTTCAATAATACAGTTTCTTGGGTTATTTGCTCAGAATACAGGTTGTTAAGTGTGATGAAATAATACAACCCTGATGCACACCTTCAATGTTTTTAAACCATTCAGTATTACCTTGTTTCTGTGAAAATCACTGTTTTTTTGGTCTAAAAACAGGTTCTTCATGAGCACAAACAACTGTTTTGGAATATCCATGCTTCCCACTGTGGTCCATAGCTTGACATGGACCATACAGTCAACAGCCTTTCATCCTTTACATAGTCAATAAAGCACAAGCAAATATTTTTTTGGTATTCTTTGATTTCATTCAAGATAAAGTTGACGTCGGCCATGATATGCCTAGCTCTACATCATCTTCTGAGTCTGACTGTTAGGAGTATAACCTAACTTGGAATGGCTAAGGCAGAGTTGACTAGAACCCAACCAAATAAAGAGACAAAGATGTTTGACACTGTAAGATGGAGTACTTCGAAGCAACTTGATGCCTTTTTTTTTCTTTCTGTATTTCATTTAGCTTATAAAGGCAAGTACCCAAAGTTGCAACAGGAACAGAAGATTATTCAGATTAAGAGGCATCTTTTCTTATTCAACTAGGTTGATAAGGATGGGCATTTTAGAAATGTAGGCTATGAAGAATGGGCAGAGATAAAGACATGGAGTGGTTTACAAGTTTTCATGCGTGTACTTACAATTAAAATGATAGGAAATAGGGATGTTAATTATTTATATTTAAAAGGAACAATGACTGGAAAATTCAGAGGTTAGCGACCTGTTCAGAGGCTTGTTTAATACGATTCTCTTCATAGCTTTTTAAAACTCATACAAAATGACTTTTTTGCTGATGGATGTTGATAAGAGAAGATGGGTAATATACTGAAAGGATTATATAATTCAGTCCTGAGTAGTTGTGGAACTCTATTGTAGGTATAAAATGAGCCATCTCAGGTAAAAATGGGGAATCTCACTCCTAACAAGAAAGAAGAGTCAGGAGTAATGTGCATGCTTTGGAACCCAAGATCCCTATATGTTGAAATTCTTTGGTCAAGATTGTGACACCATGTAAGAAGCAGAGGAGTGGCAGCAGAGTAAGTGACAAAACGAAGGACTTGATTATGAAACACAATGGTGGACTTCCTGGAACTTATAACAAGTAAAGCTGAGTGTTTCATGTGCCTTG
>NW_006408719.1:5397783-5409963 GCF_000296735.1 Chrysochloris asiatica | reverse complement strand
TTTCTCTCCCCCTCCAGTGTCTATTTTATAATATAATGCAAGGAAACCAAGATTCAAAAGACAGCCAAGCATCTTAATACTATTCCCCCCTTTTCCACATTCCAACCTTGGCTCGATCTCTGTATCCCAGAACGTCTGATCTCTTGACTGCTGCTTCCAAGAGTGTTGATAGTTGATCCAAGAAGAATGAAGTTCTTGACTACTTCAATCTTTTCTCCATTGATAAGAATGTTGTTAAGTTGATTGATTTGTTGTTTTACTCTTCTGCATCTTTGTTGGGTTTCTTTCTAGTTTGCTACTTTATTGAAAATGTGTCATTAAAATCTTCAAGTATATTTATAAATTATCAGCTATTTCTTCAGTTAAGAAGCTCTGATAGTGTAGTAGTTAAGAGTCAGGCTTCTAACCTGAAGGTCAGCAGTTCAAAATTACCAGCTGTTCCATGGGAGAAAGATGAGGCTTTCTGCTTCCATAAAGATTTACAGCCTCAGAAACTCTATATCGAGTTACTATGAGTTGGTATCAACTCCAAGGTATCAACTCCAACCACCACCATTTCTTCAATTATGTTAGATTTTGATTTATGTATTTTGAGACTTTTTCATTGGGTACCTTGTTGTTGTTAGGTGCCATCAAGTAGGTACCATCTCATATGAACCTTATGCACAGCAGAACGAAACACTGCCCGATCCTGGGCCAACCTCAATACTTTTGCCAAGACTGAGTCCCTATATGCTTCCACTAGGTCAATCCATCTCGTTGGGTGTCTTCCTCTTTTTCTCTCACCCTCCACCTTACTAGACATGATATTCTTCTCCAGACACTTGTCCCTCATGACAATTGGGTACACAGACACTTATTATGGATATGAACTTTTGTTTAATTGATCTCTTTTGTCATTATGTCCTTCCTTGTCTCTTTTTTTAAAAAAAGTTTTAATGTGAATTATGTGACAGTTTACATGGGAGAACATCAGTTTTACATTCATCCTATCGTATATTGTTTCATTGAAATGGTTACAATCCACTCCATGTATCATCAATCAATGAAAAGGTACATCCTACATACAGCCTGCTCCCTCCTCCCCTCCCCCCTCTCCCTCCCTTGGGCCTGAGTCCATCTCTCCATGTCCTCATCTCTGTCTCCATCTCGGGGATCGCTGCCTCTCTAGGTAGGTAGGGTTCTGTTCTCCACTCTTCTCCCTTCATGGTTCCAGGGACCTCTGCTCTTACCTTGCAAAGTTAATCACTTCCCTCGTTTCCACAAAATGTCTACTTTTGCATTTAAAACCTTCACAATCAGTCCTGGTAACAATTATTCACCTTTGTATCACAAGAGACCTATCTACATTTCCTTTAATCAGTCCCGCCTAGACAAATTGGATACTACTCAGTGGAGATTCTACATTATTCACACCCTCTGGATCTAGGTTCCCTCTTGAAAGCCAGTCACTTCTTGCCTTTGTAACCCCCCACCCCCACCCCCATTTTGGATAGCCAATGTCCAAGTTGCCCATTCCTGTCTACTCTATGCATGGAGGGGGTGGGAATAATCCTTGCTGTAAGGGTTTGTTCCCTCTTTTGAGATACTGCATCCATAGGTGTAGGTCAAGTTCATCAAATTGTATCAGATTACTCTTTTGTTCCTCTTATTTTTTCTTCTAGATGCGCTCAGATCATCAAGTCATAGAGACTAGGACAAATGGGTGTTATCTGCAAGTGTGGGTGCTCTAGTGGATATGGCCTCTATTCTCATGAGTCTATTGACCATTGTAGGGCTTAGCTCACAGCCTCATAGCTGTTTTTCCCTCACTTCCCCTTGTTGGTGGCAAACATGTTCACCCATTAGAGTGTGTATTCCCATTGAGTCTTAGTCTTGGAACGGGATTTACTCTGAGGGGACCCGACCCCTTGCCTTGATTTCTCCTGGGTGGGCAACTTGATTGTTCTTATAGCAATCAGTCAGTCTGCCTCTATCGTTTTGTATATTTCCTGTCAGTCTTTCTTTCAAGAGGTATCTTCTGTTCTTCTAGCCACTCCAGGCTGGTCTGCCCGTCTTCTCAGGGGGAAATTTCCCACCTCTGAAGATTCTGGATGCTGTTCAGGATTCTACCTATAGTCTTATGTAATGCAGAGGCTCCGCAGGTAGCCTCCTTCACTGGGCACATTGTATCCCCATTTTACGTATTCCAATCATTTATAGACAGAAGAAGGACTTACAAACTTTCTATGACGATATTTCTGGCTTTTCCTTTCTCTCCCTTTCCAGTGTATATTTTATAATGTAATGAAGCAGCCAAACATCTTAACATTATGTCCCCCCCTTTCCCTGTTCCAACCATGTCTCAATCCATGTACCCCAGAGTCGTGTTGTTCCAAGGTTGTGCATACATCATTATTTAGTCTGTCCCACTCAGCCCATGCATAACTGCCTACTTGTTCTCCCCTTCGTTTTGTTCTTCCACTCCCCTCTCCCTTTTTGTGTATTGACCCCCTCCCCAGCACCCAATGTATACTGTGTCCATTCCCTCTCCTGTGCTCTACCTTTCCGTCCATTGCCTCACCCCACCCCCAACACCTCAGCAATCAGCAAATAATCCCCCCCCCTTTTGTAAGGGTTCTTTTTCTTAGTCTTTTAAAATAGTGGTCCTATGCAGTATTTCTCTTTTTGTGACTGACTAATTTCACTCAAAATAATGTCCTCAAGGTTCATCCATGTTAACAGGTGGTTTGCAGCTTCCTTGTTATTCTTCAAGGTAGCATAGTATTCCATTGTGTGTATGTACAACAGTTTGTTTATCCATTCTTCAGTTGATGGGCACTTAGGCTGTCTTCATCTCATTGCTATGAACATTGGTGTGCATATATCTTCTTGTGTTGTGGCTCATATTTCTTGTGTGTAAATACCAAGTAGAGGAATTGCTGGATCATATGGCATTTCTATTTTCAACCTTCTGCAGAAGCACCATATTGCTTTCCAGAGAGGTTTGACCATTTTGTAGTCCCACCAGTAGTGCAGGAGTGTCTGTCTCTCCACATCCCCGCCAGCATTTATTGTCCTCAACTTTTTTGATTTTTGCTGTTATTGCAGGTGTGAGATGATATCTCATTGTTGTTTTGATTTGCATATCTCTAACGGCTATTGATCATGAGCATTTCTTCTTATGTTTGCTGGCTGCCTGGATCTCCTCCTTGGTGAAGTGTCGGTTCATGTTCTGTACCCTTTTTTTAATTGGGTTATTTGTCTTACTTTTGTATGTGTGTTGTATTTTCCTATATATTTTAGAAATGAGTCCCTTATCACATATGTCATTGCAAAAGATTTTTTCCCAGTCTGTGGGTTCCCTTTTTACTCTTTTGGTGAAGTCTTTTGATGCACATAAGTTTTTAATTTTTAGTATGTCCCACTCATCTCTTTTGTTTATTTTTGTTTGTGTACTTTTCAAAATGTGTGGTAGTCTGTATTTGTCCTAAATTGTCACCCTCACATTTGTCCCTATTTTTTCATTGATGATCATAATTTTGGGATTCACATTTAGATCTTTAATCCATGTTGAGTTCATTTTTGTATAGGGCATGAGGCAAAGGTCTTGTTTCAGTATTTTACATATCGCTTTCCAGTTCTGCCAGTACCATTTGTTAAAGAGACTGTCTGTTCCCCATGCAATGTGCCTAGACACTTTGTCAAAAATTATTTGGCTATATGTGGTTGGGTTAATATCTGGATTCTCGATTCTGTTCCATTGATCAATGTATCTTTCATTGTACCACTACCAGGCTGTTTTGACCACCATAGCCATGTAGTAAAGTTTGAAATCGGGAAGTGAGAGATCTCCAACCTTGTTTTTCTTTTTAAGCAGTGCTTTGCTTACCCTGGGTCTCTTTCCTTTCCATATAAAATTGCTAATTGTTTTTTCCATCTCTTTGAAGAATGTTGTTGGAATGTGGATTGGGATTGCATTGCATGTGTAAATTGCTCTGGGCATTATTGGCATTTTCACGATGTTGAGTCTTCCTATTCAGGAACATGGTATGTTCTTCCACTTCTGTAGGTCTCTTTTGGTTTCTTGTAGTATAACTTTGTAATTTTCTTTGTATAAGTCTTTTGTTTCTCTGGTTATATTTATTCCTAAATATTTCATCCTTTGCATGGCTATTGTAAATTGTATTGCTTTCCTAATGTTCTTTTCATCGCTATCGCTGTTGCTATAGAGAAATCCAGTTGATTTTTGCATGTTGATCTTATACTCTGCCACTTTGCTGAATCTTTCAATGAGGTCTAATAGGGTTTTTTGTTTTGTTTTGTTTTTTTTTACTGAGTATTTGAGGTTTTCTATGTATAGGATCATATTGTCTGCAAATAAGGAGAATTTTACTTCCTCTTTGCCAATTTGGATGCCTTTAATTTCTTTATCATGTTGTATAGCTCTGGCTAAATCTTCCAGAACATTATTGAATAGGAGTGGTGATAAAGGACATCCTTGAAGGCTTTAAGTTTCTCTCCAGTGAGCGTGATGTAAGCTCTTGGTTTTGTATATATGCTCTTGATTATGATGAGGTATTTCCCTTCAGTTCCAACTTTGTTGAGTGTTTTTATCAAGAATGGATGCTGGATTTTGTCAAATGCCTTTTCTGCATCAATCGATATGATCATGTAGTTCTTTTCGTTTTTCTTATTTATATGATGGATTATGCTGTTTTCCTGATGTTGAACCATTCCTTTTATGAAACAAACTTGGTCATGATATAGTATTTTTTTGACGTGCTATTGGATTCTGTTGGCTAGGATTTTGTTGAGAATGTTTGCGTCTATGCTCATGAGAGATATTGTTCTATAATTTTCTTTCCTAGTGATACTCTTCCCTGGTTTTGGACGAGGGTTATGCTTTCTTCATAAAAAGTATTAGTAAGTATTCCATCCTCTTCTATGTACTGGAATAATTTGAGTAGAATTGGTGACATTTCTTCTCTGAATGTTTGGTAGAACTCACCCGTGAAGCCATCTGGGCCTGGGCTTTTGTTGATTGGAAGTTTTTTGATGACCTGGTCAATATCTCCTTTTGTTATGGGTTTGTTCAAATTTTCCGCTTCAGTCTGAGTAAGTTTAGGTAGTGTGTGTTTTTCTAGAAATGAATATATCTCATCTAAATTTTCGAATTTGTTGGAGTACAGCTCTTCATAGTATTCTGTTATTATCCTTTTGATTTCGTTTGGTTCTGTTGTAACTTCACCTATGTGGTTTCTAATGTGATTTATTTGTGACCTCTGGCTCTTTTCTTTAATTAGTTTTGACAATGGTTTGTCAATTTTATTAATCCTTTCAAAGAACCAGCTTCTTGTCCTGTTGATTCTTTCTATAGTTTTTCGGTTTTCCATCTCATTTATTTCTGCTCTTATCTTTATTATTTCCCTTCTTTTGTTGACTGTAGGTTCCCTCTGCTGGTCTGCTTCTAACTGTTGAAGATGCTGTGTTAATTTTCTGATTTTGGCTCTTTCCTCTTTTTGGCTGTGTGCATTTATTGCAATAAATTGTCCTCTTTATACTACTTTCACCGTGTCCCAAAGATTTTGGTATGTTGTGTTTTCATTCTTGTTTGTTTCTAGGAACTTTATGAATTCACTTTTAATTTCTTATTTTGCCTAGTCACTTTTCTTCAGGGTCTTGTTCAGTTTCCTTTTATTCGACTTTATTGCTTTGGTCTTGTTGTTGTTGATTTCTAGTTTTATAACATTGTGGTCTGAGAAGATACTCTGTAGAATTTTGATGGTTGTAAATTTATGGGGGCTTGCTTTGTGACCTAACACATGGTCAATTCTAGAAAATGTTCCATGTGCACTAGAGAAGAATGTTTATTGTGCCGTTGTTGGATACATTTCTCTGTATACATCTATGAGGCCAAGTTGGTTGATTGCGTTGTTTGGTTCCTCTGTAGCACTGTCGAGGTTCTTTCTGGTTGTTCTATCCCTTTTTGAGAGTGGTGTGCTGAAATCTCCCACTATAATTGTAGATTTATCTATTTCTTTCTTCAATTCCAGTAAGGTTTGCTTCATGTATCTTGGTGATCTTTCATTGGGAGCATATATATTTATTATGGTTATGTCATCTTGCTCAATTGACCCTTTGATTATGAGACAGTGTCCTTCTTTGACTCTTATATTGGTTTTTACCTTAAAGTTTACTTTGTCAGATATTAGTTTGCTACTCCTGCTTGTTTATTGTTACAGTTAACTTGGTAAACTTTTTTCCATCCTTTAAATTTTAGTTTGTTTTTTTCTTTCTGTGTAAGGTGTGTGTGTCTCTCTCTCTCTTTTTTTTTTTTTAAAGTGTTATTGTGAATTATTGGACAGTTTACATAGGAGAACATCAGTTTTACATTCATCCTATTGTATATTGTTTCATTGCCATGGATAAAATCCCCTCCATGCATCATCAATTAACCAAAGGGTATACACTACAAGCCTGCCCCCCGCCCCCCACCCTCCCCCCAGTGTTCAGCACACAGTCGCGCTTCCTCCCTAGGTCCTGAGTTCCCAGCTGCTCCATCTCTCCACGTCATCATCTCTGCCTCCATCTCATTGATTGCTGCCTCTCTGGGTAGGGTTCTGCTCTCCGCTCTTCTCCCTTCATGGTTCCAAGGACCTCCACTCCTAGCCTGCAAAGTTAATCACTCCCCTCCTTGCCACAAAATTTCTACTTTTGCATTTAAATCCTTCACAATCAGTTCTGGTAACAATTATTCACCCTTGTATCACAAGAGACCTATCCACATTTCCTTCAATCAGTACCTCCCAGACAGATTGGATACTACTCAGTGATGATTCTACCTTCCTCCATGCCCTCTGGATCTAAGTTCCTTCTTGAAAGCTTGTAAGCTAGTCACTTCTTGCATTTGTAATCCCCCCATTTTGGATAGCCAATGTCCAAGTTGCCATCCCTGTCTACTCTGTGTATGGAGGGGGTGGGAATGATCCCTGCTGTAAAGATTTGTTCCCTCTTTTGAGTTGCTGCATCCATAAGTGTAGGTCACGTTCATTCAAATTGTATCAGATTACTCTTTTTTTTCCCTCTTCTTTCTTCTTCTAGTTGAGCTCTGATCATCCAGTCATTAAGGCTAGGTCAAATAGGTATTATCTGCAAATGTTGGTGCTCTTGTGGATATGCCCTCTCTTCTTATCCACTGGACACTTCACTCTCCACTCCAGTCCTCCATGGCTATGTCACTGACTCTGGGCCTAAGAGTTCCCAGGTCTTGCCACACTGCTGACCTACCAGGTCTCCACCTGGGTTCAGAGGAGTCTATTGACCGTTGTAGGGCTTAGCTCGCCGCCTCATAGCTTTGTCTCTTGCAGGCAGCATATTGATGGATTTTATTTTCTGATCCATTCTGCCACTCTTTGTCCTTTCACTAGTGCATTCAATCCATTGACATTTATGTGATTATCGATAAGTATGAATTGATTGCTGTCATTATGTTACTTTTTTGGCAGTGCTGTTACTTCTTTGGTTCTGCTTTTCTTCTTGTGTTGGATTTGTATTTTTTGAGCTGTTTCTTGTTGGTTTCTTCTTAGTTTCTATGTTTGCTTCTTCTGCTTGGGAATTCGTTGTTATGATATGTTGTGGAGTGTTAGCTTTCTTTGGGGTGACCTAGTAGGCTACTAACTTTTCTCTGTATTTAGGATACTCCATTGTAACCTGCAATTTACCTGGCATCCTCACCACCTGGGTATCTGTCGCTGTGTTTGTCCTTCTTTGACATTGATTTTTGGTCTTCAGTTGATCTCTCCGAACCTTTGAGTTTGTTGTTGTAGTCTCGTTCGGTTCTGAACTCTGTTATCTGTTGGCTGTGTTCCAGTTGGTGTTGCCACATCTGTCAATCTCTGTTTGTTGTCTGTTCTTGTTGGTTCTCGGCTCACAGAACTCCCTTTAGGATATTTTGAAGTGCTGGGTTGGTTGTGATAAAAATCTCTCAGATTCTGTTTATTCTGAAATGTTTTGATCACCCCATCATATTTGGTTGATAGTTTTGCTGGATAGACGATTCTTGGTTGACAGTTTTTTGTTTGTTTGTTTGTTTTTTTCTTGCAGAGCTTTGTATATGTCTCCCCATTGCCTTGTTGTCTGCATGGTTTGTTCTGAATAGTCAGAGCTTAATCTAATTTGCTTGCCTTTATAAGTTATACTTCTCTTCTCCTTGGCCGCTTTTAGTATTCTTTTCTTGTCTTTGATTTTGAAGAGCTTGATTATTATATGTCTTGGAGACTTTCTTTTGGGGTCTATCCTTCCTGGGATACATTCAACTTTTTGAGTGTTTATCTTCTCATCTTTCAAGGTGTTAGGGAAACTTTCTTCCAGAAGCTCTTCAACTATCTCCTCTGTGGACTTCTCTGATTCTTCTTGTTCCAGAATGCCAATAATTCTTACATTATTCCTATTCATGTTATCTAGCATGAATCTTAGACTCTCTTCAGATTGTTTTATCGTTTTAACTGCTTGCTCTTCTATCTTGGCAGTATAGAGATATTTGTCTTCTAGCTCGCTAGTTCTGGCTTCCATCTCTTCTAGTCTGCTCCTTTCCCCTTTCAGCCTATTGTCCATTTCTGATATCTTACTATTGATCACCTGGGCATCTTTTTGCAGGTTTTGAATTGTTTCCAATCATGTGTCAGTCCTATTTGATTGCTCCTGCAGTACTTTCCTACTTCTTCTTTATTTTCTTTGACCCCTTCTCAGAGCATTTGAATTTGTTTCCATATCATTCTTCTGAACTCCCTCTCAGGTATATCCAGAACCTGCTCCTCCTCCTCTATAAAGCCTTTGTCTGTCTCCAACTCATTTGCATCAACTGATCTCTTCTTTTTTTGTGTGTGTGTTTGCAGCGCAATTGTTGGAATGGTTGAGTCCTTTTATGCTGATGTTTTGCAAACTGCTTTGTATTGATCGAATGAAGATTGCCGTGAGGTCAGTTTGGCTAGTTCAGCATCTGTAGCATGCTAGAACAATAGCTGGAAAGTCTAAGCTGCTACCTGGAAGAAAGGTGAGGTGCTGCGTCCCAAGCTCAGATACACAGCCTCAGATTTGGGTATGCTGGTGATGTCATAAGTTGCCACCCAGCTTCCTCTCTCTGTACTGTGGGAAAACTGTCCTGCTTGATATCCGGGCTGAAAATTGTGCTGGGATAGGGAGAAATGTGTAGTTTCCCATGGTTTTCTCTCTCCTTTTCATTTTGCTGGAAACACTGGCTTTAGCCCCACCCTTTAAACTCTGCCAGGGTGAGGTAATTGTGGAGATGGTCCAGACTCCAGATTCCTAAGATGCCCATATTTTCCTTAGTAGTGTGATTTTTTTCACACATGCGAGTTCGGGAGACTGCAATCCTGGATCTTATATTCGATCCAGAGCTCTGGAGTTACTCTATGAGCTCTTCCTTCGTGAGTTTTCCCTTCCCTCTCACTGGAGCATATACTACCTGGCTTCTGTGGCTGAAGCCCAAAACAGGAAGTCCCTTCCTTTTCTCTTATAATTGCTTTGAAGTAAGACTATTTTATCAGAACTTAATATTGCCAATCTTATATTTCTGACTGCCATTATATATATTAATGTTTTATTGTGAATTATGTGATAGTTTTCATGGGAGAACATTAGTTTTACATTCATCCTAGTGTATATCATTTCAATGCCATAGTTAAAATCCCCTCCATGCATCATTAACCAACCAAAGGGTATACACTACAAGTCTGCACTCCACTATCCCCCCGCCCCCCCACCCCAGTCGTCAGCACACAGCCCCTCTCCCTCTCTGGGTATAAAGTCTCCAGCTGCTCCATATTTCCATGGCATCGTTTCTGCCTCCATCTCAGGCATCACTGCTTCTTTGGGAAGGGTCCTCTCTCCACTCTTCTCCCTTCATGGTTCCGAGGACCTCTGCTCTTAGACTGCAAAGTTAATTACTCTCCTCCTTGCTACAAAATGTCTATCTTTACATTTACAACCCTCACAATCAGTCCTGATAACAATTATTCACTATTGTATCACAAGAGACCTAATCACACTTCCTTTAATCAGCACCACCCAGAGAGATTGGACACTACTCAGTGGAGATTCTATCTTCCTCCATGCCCTCTGGATCTAGGCTCCCTCTTGAAAGCTTGTAAGCCAGTTACTTCTTGCCTTTGTACCTCCCCCCCCAGCCCTTTTTTGGTAACAAATATCCAAGTTGCCCATCCCTGTCTACACTGTGTATGGAGGGGGTGGGTATGATCCTTGCTGTAAGATTTGTCCCTTCTTTTGAGCTACTGCATCCATAGGTGTAGGTCAAGTTCATCAAATTGTATCAGATCACTCTTTTTTTACTCTTCTTTCATCTTCTAGTTGAGTTCTGATCATCCAGTCATTGAAGCCAGGTCAAGTGGGTATTATCTGCAAGTGTGGGTGTTCTTGTGCTTATGCCTTCACTTCTTATCAGCTGGACGCTTCACTCTCCACTTTAGTCCTCTGTGGCTATGTCACTGACTCTGGGCCTAAGAGTCCTCAGGTTCTTGCCACACTGCTGGCCAACCAGGTCTCCACCCGGGTTCACAGGAGTCTATTGAATGTTGTAGGGCTTAGGTCGCAACTTCATTGCTGTTTTTTCCTCACTTCCCATTATCAGCGATGAATGTGGTCATGAATCAGAGCATGTATTCCCATTGAGTCTTAGTCTTGGAAGGGGTTTACTCTAAGGGGACCCGACCCCATGCCTTGATGACTTCTGGGTGAGCAACTTGCTTGTTAATGTAGTAATTAGTCAGTCTGACTATATTAGTTTGTATTCTTCCTGTCAGTCTTTCTTTCAAGGAATATCTTCTGTTCTTCTAGCCACTCCAGGTTGGTCTGCCCAACCTTTCCACAGGAAATTTTCTACCTCTGAAGTCTCTGGATTTGGTTCAGAATTCCTCCTTAGTCTTATGTAATGCAGATGCTCTGCAGGAAGCCTCCTTCACTGGGCACGTTGTAGCCCCATTTTAGGTATTCCAATCAATTAAAGGCAAAAGATGGACTTACAGGTTTTCTATGGTGATAATTCTGGCTATTCCTTTCTCTCCCCTTCCAGTGTCTTTTTAAAACACAATGCAAGGAAATCCAAGATTTAAAAGACAGTCAAAGTAATCTGATGCAATTTGATGAACTTGACCTACACCTGTGGAAGCAGTAGGTCGAAAGAGGGAACAAATTCTTACAGCAAGAATCATTCCCACCCCCTCCACACACATACAAGGATGGACAACTTGGACATTGGCTACCCAAAATGAGGGGGTAGGGTTACAAAGGCAAGAAGTGACTGGCTTACAAGCTTTCAACTGGGAAGCTAGAGACAGGGGGCTGGAGGAAGGCAGAATCTCCAGTGAGTAGCATCCAATCTGCCTAGGCGGAGTTGATGAAATGAAATGCAGATGGGTCTCTTGTGATACAATAGTGAATCATTGTTATCAGGACTGATTGTGAAGGTTGGAAATGTAAAGGTAGACATTTTTTTTTAATGTTTTATTGTGAATTATGTGATAGTTTACATGGGAGAACATCAGCCTTACATTCATTCTATCTTATATCGTCTCATTGCCATGGTTACAATCCCATCCATGCAATCCTTCCCCTGTACCCCCCCAGGTCTTCAGCACACAGTTGTTCTCCCTCTCTGGATCTAAAGTCTCCATTACTCCACGTCATCATCTCTGGCTCTATTTCAGGCATCACTGCCTCTCTGGGTAGAGTCCCACTCTCTGCTCTTCTCCGTTGATGGTCCTAGGGACCTCCACTCCTAGACTGAAAAGTTAATCACTTCCCTCCTTGCTATAAAACATCCACCTTTACATTTCCTACCCTCACAATCAGTCCTGATAACAATTATTCGCTATTGTATCACAAGAGAACTGTCTGCATTTCAATGCATCAGCGCTGCCTATTCAGATTGAATACTACTCACTTGAGATTCTGTCTTCATCGATGCCCTCTGGATCTAGGTTCCCTCTTGAAAGCTTGTAAGCCAGTCACTTCTTGCCTTTGTAGCCCCCCACCCCCCATTTTGGGTACCCAATGTCCAAGTTGCCCATCCCTGTCTACTATGTGTGTGGAGGGGGTGGGAATGATTCTTCCTGTAAGGACTTGTTCCCTCTTTTGAGCTACTGCTTCCATAGGTGTAGGTCA
>NW_006408719.1:5386429-5397300 GCF_000296735.1 Chrysochloris asiatica | reverse complement strand
AAGAGAAGTTAAAAAAAAAAAAATACTAAAAAAAAAAAAAAGAATAAATGTATGCTGAAGAAAAAAAAATCTACAACAATCTTTCTATATTATTTAAGTGGTATGAAAACTGCTTTCACAAATATAGTTAAAACATCCTTTAAAGAGGTCAAATGAGTTCTTTCTAAAATAAAGCAAACCTAGCCTATACTTTGTTTTGGGCCAGGTCAGTGGCTCCTGATCCAAGACAGAAAGTGTGTCCTGATCTGAACCCTTACAGACAGAGGACAATAGGACCTTGCACCTGGTTCTCCTCATTCCTGGCCAAGAAGCAGCCTTTGGTTGTGATGTATATCTTTCTTTTAATACTGTCCCTACACTGTAGTCTCTGCCTATAATAAACTATAGATTGTAAAAAAAAAAAAAAAAAAAAAAGACAGTCAAGCATCTTAACATTGTTTCTGCCCTTTTTGCCATTCCAGACATATTTCAATCCCTGTATCCCAGAGCCCTGTTGTTCCAAGGTTGTACATACAGCATTATTTACCTCTATCCTACTTAGCCCATGCAAACCTGCCTACTTGTTCTCCCATCCACTTTGTCCTTCCATTACCCTCTCCCAACTTGTATTTTGCCCCCCTCCCCAGTACCCAAACTATCCTGTGTCTATTCCTTGCCCTGTGCACTTTCCCATTCTTCCCATCACCCATACCCCACATCCCAGCAACCTGCAAAGAACCCCCCCCCCTCTTTAGTATGTGTTCTTTTCTTAGTCTTTAACAGTACTGGTCCTATGCAGTATTTCTTCTTTTGTGACTGACTGATAGCACTCAACGTAATTTCCTCAAGGTTCATCCATGTTATGCGGTGGCCTGCAGCTTCCTTGTTGTTCTTCAAAGAAGAATAATATTCCATTGTGTGTATGTACCACAGTTTGTTTATCCATTCTTCAGTTGATGGACACTTTGGCTGCCTCCATCATTTTGCTATTGCAAATAGGGCAGCTATGAACATGGGTGTGCATATATCTTCAAGTGTTATGGATCGTATTCCTTGTGGGTAAATACCAAGTAGAGGAATTGCAGTATCATAAGGTATTTCTATTTCCAATCTTCTGAGGAAGTGCCACATTGCTTTCCAGAGAGGTTTGTCCTTTTTGCAGTCTCACCAGCAATGCAGGAGTGTCCCAGTCTCTCCACATCCCTGCCAGCATTTATTGTCCTCTACTTTTTTTTAAATCTTTGCTGTTATTGCTGTTATGAGATGATATCTTATTGTTGTTTTGATTTGCATCTCTCTAATGGCTAGTGATCGTCAACATTTCTTCATATGTTTGTTGGCTGTCCAGATCTCTTCCTTGGTGAAGTCCTGTGCCCATTTTAAATTGGGCTATTTGTCTTTTTCTTGTAGAGATATTGTAGTTTCCTACATATTTTAGAAATAAGTCCTGTGTCTGATGTGTCATTGCAAAATATTTTTTTCATCCTATGGGTTCCCTTTTTACTCTACTGGTGAAGTATTTTGATGCAAATAAGTTTTTATTTTTTAGTATATCCCACTCATCTATTTTGCCTACTGTTGTTTGTGTAGTTTTCAAAATGTTTGGTAGTCTGTGTATTCCCTCAATTAGTGCCCTCACATTTGTCCCTATTTTTTAATTGATGGCCTTCATATTTCTGGGATTCACATTTAGGTCTTTAATCCATGTTGAGATGGTTTTTGTATAAGGTTTGAGGTGAAGGTCTTGGTTAAATCTTTTGTATATCACTTTCCAGTTCTGCCAGCACCATCTGTTGAAGAGACTATCACCTCCCCATGTGATATATTTAGATGTTCTGTAAAAAATCAGTTGGCTATATGTAGATGGGTTAATTTTTGTACTCTTGATTCTGTTCCATTGATCTTGATCTATGCATCTTTCATTGTAACAGTACCAGGCTGTTTTGACCACTGTAGCCATGTAGTAAATTTTGAAGTCAGGGAGAGAGAGGCCTCCAACCTTTTTCTTCTTCTTAAGCAGTGTTTTGCTTATCCTGGGTCTCTTTCCTTTCCATATAAAGTTTGTAATTGTTTTTTCCATCTCTTTGAAAAATGTTGTTGTTATATGTTGATATCTGTTGTTATATGTTGTTTTCCATCTCTTTGAAAAATGTTGTTAATATCTGTTGTTATATGTTGATATCTGTTGTTGTATGTGTAAATTGCTTTGGGTAGTATTGACATTTTCACAATGTTATGTCTTCCAATCCAGGAGCATGGTACATTTTTCCATTTTTGTAAGTCTTTTTTGGTTTCTTGTAGTAGTGTTTTGTAGTTTTCTTTGCATAAGTCCTTTGTTTCTCTGGTTATATTTATTCCTAAATATTTAATCCTTTGAGTGGCTATTATAAATGGTATTGCTTTCTAATGTCCTTTTCAAAGCTGTCGTTTTTGGTATAGGGAAATCCAACCAATTTTGGTATGTTGATCTTATAGCCTGCCACTTTACTGAATCTTCGACTGAGGTCTACCAGCTTTTTTACTGTGTCTTTGGTGTTTTCTACGCATAGGATCATATCGTCTGCAAATAGAGAGTTTTGCTTTCTCTTTGCCAATTTGGATGGTTTAAATTCCCTGTCTTGCCGTATAGCTCTTGCTAAGTATTCCAGCACAATATTGAGTAGGAGTGGTGACAAAGGGCATCCTTGTCTAGTTCCTGTTCACAGAAGGAATTTTTTTCAGTTTCTTTCCATTAATGTAGGCTGTTTGTCTTGTATATATGCTACTAAATATGTTGAGGAATTTCCCTTCAATTTCTATTTTGTTGAGTGTTTTTATCAGGAATGGATGTTGGATTTTGTCAAATGCCGTTTCTGCATCAATCAATATGATCCTGTGTCTTTTTTTTTTTTTTTTTCTTATTTATATGGTAGATATCGTTGATAGTTTTTCTAATATTTAACCATCCTTGCATTCCTAATATGAATCCCACTTGATTATGATGTATTATCTTTTTGATGTGTTGCTGGATTCTATTGGCTAGGATTTTTTTGCTGATAATTTTTCATGTATGTTCATGAGGGATATTGGTTTATAGTTTTCTTTCTTAGTGACTTCCTTCCCTGCTTTTGGTATGAGGGTTATGCTTCTTCATAAAATGTATTAGGAAGTTTTCCATTTTCCTCTATCTTCTGGAATAATTTGAGTAGAATTGGTGACAGCTCTTCCCTGAATGTTTGGTAGAACCATCTGGGCCTGGGCGTTTTTTGGTTGGGAGTATTTTGATGACCTGATCAATTTCTTCGTTATAGGTTTGTTCAGGTTTTCTATTTCACTGTGTGTAATTTTAGGTAGGTCGTGTTTATCTAAAAATATATCCATCTCTTCTAAGTTTTCAAATTTTTTGGAGTACAACTTTTCGTAGTATTCTGTTATTATACTTTTGATATTCTTTGGTCCCCTTGTGACATTGCCCGTGTGGTTTATAATGTGTGTTATTTCTCTCTTCTCCCTCTTTTCTTTTTTTATGTTTGCCAATGGGCTGTCAATTTTGTTAATCCTTTCAAAGAACCAGCTTCTTGTCCTCTTGATTGTTTCTATTGCTTTTCTGTTTTCTATCTCAATTATTTATGCTCTAATCTTTATTATTTCTTTTCTTTTGGTGGCTGTAGGTTCGCTCACTAGGTCTGTTTCTAATTGTTGTAGATGCTGTAATGTGTTAATTTTCATTCATTCTTCTTTTTGGTTGTATGTGTTTATTATTAAATTGTCCTCTCAGCACTGCTTTCGCCAAGTCCCAACAATTTTGGTATGTTGTGTTCTCGTTCTCGTTTCTTTCCAAGAAATTTGTGAGTTCACGTTTAATTTCTTCTACTACCCAGTCATTTTCAGCAGGATGTTATTCAGTTTCTATGTATTTGACTTGATTTCCTTGGTCTTCTTATTGTTGATTTTTAATTTGATAGCATTGTGGTCTGAGAAGATGCTTTGTAGTATTTTGGTATTTGTTAATTTATGGAAATATGTTTTGTGGCCTAAGACATGGTCTATTCTGGAGAATGTTCTATGTGCATTGGAAAACAATGTGTATTGTGCACTTGTTGGGTTCAATGCTCTGTACACATCTATGAGGTCCAGTTGCTTCATTGTGTTGTTTAGTTCTTCTGTGTGCTTGTCAAGTTTCTTTCTGGTTTTTCCTATCCATTTTTGAAAGTTATTTATTAAAATCACCTACTATTATTGTAGATTGTCTATTTCTTTCTTCAAATCTATTAGAGTTTGCTTTATATTTTTTGGAGCCCTTTCATTGGGAGCAAAGATATTTACTATGGTTATATCATCTTCTCAATTGTCCCTTTAAGCATAACATAATGTCCATCTTTATCTATTATGCTGGGTTTTGCCTTAAAGTTTATTTTATCAGAGATTAGTACTGCCACACCTGTTCATTTTTTTATTGCAATTAGCTTGGTATATATATTTTTCCATCCTTTGCCTATTAATCTGCTTTTGTCTCTGTTTGTAAGCTGTGTCTCTTGCAGACAGCATATTGAAGGATCTTGTTTTCTCATCCATTCTGCCACTATCTGTCTCTTAACAGGTGCATTTAATCTATTTACATTCAGTGTAATTATCAGTAAGTATGGATTAATTGTTGCCATTATGTTTTTTTTTTGTGTGTGGTGTTTCTGCTTTCTTTGTTCTGTATGTCTTCCTTTGTTGAGTTCATGCTTTTTGTGTTCTTTCTTGTGAGTTTCCACATAATTTTAATGTTTCCATGTTCTTCTTGGATTTTCATTCTCTTGTTATGTTGTGAAGTGTTAATTTTCTTTGAGGTTGCTTTATTGTCCATTAACTTTTCTCTCGATTTTGTGTAGTCTATTTTATCCTATAATCTACCTTACCTTCTCACCATCTGGATCTCTGTTCCTTCTTGTTTACCTTCTTTTACATTGTAATTGTTTTGTTTATAGACTTACCTACCAGATTCTCTGAGTTTGTTCTTGTAGTTTTGTTCTATTTCTTGACTCTTCTTACTGCCGATTTAATTCTGGGAGATGCTGCCACGTATGTCAATCTCTGGATTTTGTCTGTTCTTGTTGGTTCTCATTCCACAGAACTTCCTTTAGGGTGTTTTGAGCACAGGGTGGGCTTTGGCAAAATCCCTTAGCTTCTATTTTTCTTGGATTGTTTGGATTATACCATCTTATATGATTGATAGCTTTGCTGGATAAAGGATTCTTGGTTGGAAATTTTTGTCTTTCAGGGTTTTATATATGTCTCCCCACTGCCTTCTTCATGCATGGTTTCTGCTGAGGAATCTGAGCTTAATCTGACTTGCTTGCCTTTGTATGTAACACTTTCGTTTTTCCTAGCTACTTTCAAGAATGGCTCCTTATATTTGATTTTGAAGACGTTGATTATAATATGACTCGGTGAATTTCTTTTGGTGTCTATCCTTCCTGGGGACCCTTGAGCTTCTTGAATGTTTATCTTTTCACTTTTCAGGATGGTAGAGAAATTTTCATCCACCAGTTCTTCACCTATTTTCTCTGTGGACTTGTGTGATTCTTCTCATTCTGGAATGCTGATAATTCTTAAGTTATTCTTCTTCATGCTGTCCAACATGAATCTTAGACCTTCTTCAGATTTTTTTATCCTTTTTTCAGTTTTCTCTTCTATCTCAGTAGCATTGAGAGATATTTCTTTCACTTCATTGTTTCTGCCTTCCATCTCGTCTATTCTACTCCTTTGTTGTTTCAGAGTATTGTCTAGTTCTGATATTCTATTATTGATCATTTGGACCTCTTTCTGTAGGTTTTGAATTGTTTCCAATGCTGTATCAATCATATTTGATTGTTCCTGTAGCACTTTCCTGATTTCTTCCTTATTTTTCTCAACTCCATTTTAAAGTGTTTTGAAACATTTTATAATCATTTTTTCTGAATTCCTTCTCAGGCATTTCCAAGGCCTGCCCTCCTTACAGAATGGAGTCCAAGTCAACCTCTAGGTCACTTGTCTCAGACATTTTATCTTGTTTCTGGACATGTGCTGATATGGTCATCTGCTTTTTCTTCTTAAACATGTTTAGTGTTTATCTGTGGCCTTAATACTTAATTGAATAGGTGTTTTGGTATTTTTTATGCTTTCTGACTACTTCCAGGGAGATGTGATCAAGATGTGGGCTTCCCTTTTCACTCTTCTTTTTGATAAACTCAGAGTATCTTGCACAGTTGTTGTGTGCCTCCATGGTATATGGCAGTTATTGGTTCATGCCTGGGTTTTTGCGTTTTATAGAGTATGATTTCATCTTGACTATTTGGAAGCAGTTGCTGACTATTCTTGGGTAATACAGGGAGATAGAGAGTCCCCAAAAGGTAGAAGGGGTAGCATAAAACAACAAAACAGCACCAGGGTGGAAAAAAACACAAAAGCTAGACTGAATACTGTAGTCTCTAATGACAGAAAAAGGAGAGAAGAGAGAGAAGAAGAAAAAAAAAATCTCTAGCCTAATAAATATGAATTTAATGTCCTTTCTTCAGCTTCTTGCTTTCAAAGCTGCCTGATAGATTTCAAGATGTCAGTGTTGGTTGTTATGCTATACTTCAGGCTTTAATTTAATTTTTGGCCTGTTTTGTTTATAAAATCTCTTTCTCCCTCTACAGCCTGGTCCTAGCCTTTTCTATTAAAACAACAACAACAACAACAAACGTTCAGCACCTGCTCTTGGGCTAAGTATCTGTGTGTCTGCATGGCAGAAGAACCTACCAGTAGTGAGGGTGGCGGGTGTCCACTCTCTCAGACTCCCCCTCTAGTCACCAGAATGGAAGTGCGCAAACAGTGGGGGTGTCAATGACCCGATACAGAAAAAACAACAACAAAAAAGAAAATCAGAGCAAAGCAAAACCGACAAAGTGTATTTATCCACCTTTGCTCCAAGTTTCCTGTGGCATTTTTCCATGGTGTTTCTGCTCCCCCGCTAGGTCTTGCCGTTTGTTGTCACCCAAAATGTTGGCTCCGGGCCTCCGAGCCTGGCAGATTCAAAAGTCCGAGATTTCTTACTTTAGCTTCAAGTTCCAATAGCTATAAACCTTCATACTTTTAAAATATTCCTAGTCTGTGGTTCCAAGTTTTGGAGCTCTGCCCTGGATCTACTTTGCCTGGTCTTCTTTATATATATTTTTTATCCTTCTTTTTTTTTAGTTTCTTTTCATCATTTTGTTTAAGGAGTGCCTTTTAAGAACAGTCTTTTGATAGGCTCTCTTTTCTTTTCTTTTGAAGTTTTTGTTGTGAATTATGTTATAGTATACATGGATTAACATTAGCTTTACATTCATCCTATCATATATAGTTCCATTGCCATGATTACAACACCCTCCATACATCATCAAATTATCAAAGGGTATACGCCGAAAGACTACCCCTTGGTCATAAGCATAAAACCCCACTCCCTCTCTGGGACTCGAGTCCCCAGCCGATCCATCTCTCCAAGTCATTGACTGTACCTCCATCTCTGGCATCACTGTTACTCTGGGTAGGACTCGCACTCTGCTTTTCTCCCTTGATGGTCCAAGAGACCTCCACTCATGGATTGTAAAGTCAACCAGTCTCTTCCTTTTCCTACAAAATGTCTACCTTTATATTTCCAACCATCACAGTCCATCCTGATAGCAATTATTCACTATTGTACCACAAGAGTTCTATCCCACCTCCTTTCATCAGCACTGCCCAGACATATAGGATACTACTCAGTGAAGGTTCTACCTTGCTCTGCATCCTATGTGTCTAGGCTCCCTCTTGAAAGCTTGTGAGCCAGTCACTTCTTGCATTTGTAATCGCCCCATTTTGGGTAGCCAATGTCTAAGTTGCCCATCCTTGTCTAACCTGTGTACTGAGGGGGTGGAAATGATCCTCACTGTAAATATTTGTTCCCTCTTTTGAGCTACTGCATACACAGATGTAGGTCAAGTTAATCAAATTGTACCAGATTACTCATTTTCTCCTCTTCTTTCATCTTCTAGTCAATATGTTATCATCCAGCCATTGAAGCCTGGTCAAGTGGGTATTATCTGCAAGTGTGTCTGTTTTTTGCAAATCCCTCCACTTCTTATCAGCTGGATGCTTCACTCTCCACTCTAGTCCTCTGTAGCTATGTCACTATTTCTGGGCCATGGAGTCCCCAGGTCTTGCCATATTGCTGGCCAACCAGATCTCCACCCAGGTTCACAGGAGTCTGTTGAATGTGGTCAGACTTAACTAACAACTTCATTGCTGTTTTTTCCTCACTTTCCCTTATCGTTGCCCAATGTGGTCACCAGTCAGAGCACATGTATGCTCGTGTATTCCCCTTGAGTCTTAGTCTGGGAAGGTGGTTTGCCCTGAGGGGACACGACCACATGCCTTAATTGCTCCCAGACGAACAACTTGCTAGTCCTTGTAGTAGTCAGTCTGACTGCTGTTAACGTTTTTTATTTTTCCTGTTGGTCTTTCTTTCAAGAAATATCCTCTGTTCTTCTAGCCACTCCAGGCTGGTTTCTTGTACTTTCAAGTGGAGATTTCCCACCTCAGAAGATTCTTGGGGTTCAGAATTCCACCTATGGTTTTATGCAATGCAAAGGCTCCACAGGAAATTTCCTTCACTGGGCAAGATGTAGCCCAATTTTAGGTATTCCAATCAGTCAGGTATTCCAATCAGGCTTTTGATTGTGTGGATCATGACAAGCTATGGACAACATTGTGAAGTATGAGTATTCCAGAACACTTAATTGTGCTCATGAGGTATCTGTACATGGACCAAGAGGCAGTTGTTCAAACAGAACATGGGAAAACTGAGTGGTTTAAATTTTTAAAAAGTGTGCAATAGGTTTGTATTATTTCACCATACTCATTCAACCTATATGCTGAGGAAATAATCTGTGAAGCTGGATTATATGAAGAAAAACATGGCATAAGGATTGGAGGAAGACTCATTAACAACTTGCAATATGCAGATGATACAACCTTGCTTGGTGAAAGTGTATTTCCCCCCTCCAGCACCCAAGCTATCCTGTGTCTCTTCATTAACCTGTGCTCCACCCACACCTCCCTCCCCTCACCCAAGCCCCTACATCCTGATAACCAGCAAATAATGTTTTCCCCCTTTTAGTATGGGTTCTTAGTCTTTTAAAATAGTGGTTATATTCAGTATTTCTTGTTTTGTGACTGACTAATTTCCCTCAGCTTAATAACCTCAAGCTTGATCCATGTTATGTGGTGGTTTGCAGCTTCCTTGTTATTCTTCAAGGTAACAGAATATTCCATTGTGTGTATGTACCCTAGTTTGTTTATCCATTCTCCCATTGAGGGGTATTAAGCTGTTTCCATCTTTTTACTATTATAAATAGTTCTGCGATGAACCGTGGTGTGCATATATCTACTTGTGTTATGGCTTGTATTTCTTTTGTGGAAATACCAAGTAGAATAATTGCTTGATCATAAAGCATTTTGATTTCCAACCTTCTAAGGAAGCACCATATTGCTTTCCAGAGTGGTTGTATCATTTTGCAATCAACTATCAATGCATGAACATCCCAGTCTCTGCACCCTTGCCAACATTCATTGCCTTTTATTTTTTTTACATTTGCTTTTATTGCTGTTATGAGATGATATCTCATTGTTGTTTTGATTTACATCTCTCTAATGGCTAGTGATCATGCATATTTCTTCATGTTTGTTGGCTGCCCGGATCTCTTCCTTGGTGAAGAGTCTATCCATGTCCTGTGCCCGTTTTTTCATTGGGTTATTTCTCTTTTTCTTGTGGAGGTATTATAATTTCTTATATATTTTAGAAATTAGTCCTTTGTCTGATGTGTCATTGCAAAATATTTTTTTCCATTCTTTGGGTTCCCTTTTTACTTTTTTTGTGATGTCTTTGATGCACATAAGGTTTTCATTTTTAACATGTCTCAGTCATTTCTTTTGTGTACTTTTGTGTGTAGTTTTTAAAAAAATGTTTGGTAGTCTGGCATGCCCTGAATTAGAGCCCTCACTTTTGTACTTATTTTTTAATTGATGGCTTTTATAATTCTAGGATTCATTTTTAGGTATTTAATCCATGCTAAATTAGTTTTCGTATAAGGCTTGAGGTAAAGGTCGTGTTTCAATCTTTTGCATATTGCTTTCCAGTTCTACCAGCACCATCTGTTGAAGCGACAATCACCTCCCCATGTGATGTATTTAGGCACTTTGTCAAAATATATGGATGGGATGATTTCTAGATTCTCGGTTCTGTTCCATTGACTAATAAATCTTTCATTGTACCAATACCAAGCTGTTTTGACCACTGTAGCCATATAATAAATTTTGTAATCAGGGCATCAATGGTTTCCAACCTTATCATTCTTAAGCAGTGCTTTGCTTAGGCTGAATTCCTTTCCTTTCCATATAAAGTTTGTAATATTTTTTTCCATCTCTTAGAAGACTGACATTGAAATCTGGATTGGAATTGCATTATATGTGTAAATTGCTGTGGGCAATATTGACATTTTCACAATGTTATGTCTTCCTATCCGGGAGCATGGAACATTCTTCCATTTTCATAGGTCTTTTTTTTTTTTTTTTTTTTCTAGCAGTGTTTTGTAGTTTTCTTTGAATAGGTCCTTTTTTTCTCTGTTTACATGTATCCCTAGGTATTTCATCTTTAGGGAGTCTGTTGTAAATGGTATTGCTTTCATAATGTCCTTTTCAGCCCCGTCGTTATTGGTATGGAAGGATCCAACTGATATTTGTATGTTGATCTTATACCTTGCCTTTTTCTGAATCTTCCACTGAGGTCTTGTTGTTGTTGTTGTTGTCAGGTGCCATCGAGTCGGAACCGACTCATAGCGACCCCATGCACAGCAGAACTAAACAATGTCCGATCCTGGGCCAACCTC
>NW_006408719.1:5377356-5386126 GCF_000296735.1 Chrysochloris asiatica | reverse complement strand
TTATTGAAAATACCATGGCTTGGGTCAGGCGCACCTTAGTCCTCAAGCTGACATCTCTGCTCTTCAACACTTTAAAAAGTTCCTGTGCAGCAGATTTGTCCAATGCAATACGTCGTCTGATCTCATGACTGCTGCTTCCACGAGTGTTGATAGTTGATCCAAGAAGAATGAAGTACTTGACAAACTTTTTTTTTTCTGAGTCTTTGGGGTTTTCTATGCATAGGATCATATTGTCTGCAAATAGAGAGAGGAATCTTTGTCAAGTTGAATGCATTTAATTTCCCTCTATTGTTGTATAGCTCTTGCTAGGACTTCCAGCCACACAATACTGAATCGGAGTTGTGACAAAGGGCATCCTTGTCTTGTTACTGTTCGCAGAGTAAATGGTTTCAGTTTCTCACCTTTGAGAGTAATGTAGGCTGTTGATTTTGTATATTTACTCTTAATTATGTTTAGGCATTTCCCTTCAATTCCTACTTTGTTGAGTGTTTTTATCAGGAAAGGATTTTGGATTTTGTCAAATACCTTTTCTTCATCAAATATGATCACGTGATTCTTTTCTTTTTTCTTATTCATATGGTGGATTACGTTGATTTTTTTTTTTTCCTAATGTTGAACCATCCTTGAATCCCAGATATGAATCCCACTTGATCATGATGTAATAATTTGTGATGTGCTGCTGGATTCTGTTGGCTAGGATTTTGTTGAGGATTTTTGCTTCTATGTTCATGAGGGATATTGGCGTATAATTTTATCTCTTATTGACGTCCTGCATTGGTTTTGGTATGAGGGTTATGCTTGCTTCATAAAATGTATTAGAAAGTTTTCCATCATCCTCTATATTGTGGAAAAACTTGGTTAGAATTGGTGACAGCTCTTCCCTGAATGTTTGATAGAACTCACCAGTGAAGCCATCTGTAGCTGTACTTCTTTGCTGTGGATATTTTTTGGTTACCTCATCAATTTCTTTTATTTTTTTGGAGGGGGGGTAGGCTCTGTTCAGGCTTGTTAATTCACTCTGTGTAAGTTTAGGTAGGTCATGTGATTTTTTTTTTTAATATAACATTCTCTTCTAAGTTTTTAATTTTGTAGGAATAAAACTTTTCATAATATTTTTTTATTATCCTTTTGATTTCCTTTGGTTCTTTTGTGGCATCACCCATGTGATGTCCAATGTGTGTTATTTTTGTCTTCTTTTTTTGGGTTTGCCAGTGGCTTGTCAATTTTGTTAATCCTTTCATAGAACCCACTTCTTGTCCTGTTGATTCTTTCTATAGTTTTTCTGTTTTCTATCTCATTTATTTCTACTCTAATCTCTATTATTTCTTTTCTTTCAGTGGCTGTAGGTTTGCTCTGTTTGTCTGTTTCTAATTATTATAGATGCTGTGTTAATGTGATAATTTTGATTCTTTCTTCTTTTTGAATGTGTGCATTTATTGCAATACATTGTCCTCTCAACACTGCTTTTTTTGGTCCCAAATATTTTTATATGTTTTGTTATCTTACTCATTTGTTTCTAGCAACTTTGTGAATTCATGTTTTATTTCTTCTACTACCCAATCACTTTTCAGCAAGGTGTTTTGCATTTTCTATGCATTTAATTTTATTTCCTTGATCTTCCTATTGCTGATTTCTAATTTAATAGCATTGTGGTCTGAGAAGATGCTTTGTAGTGTTTTGATATTTGTAATTTTAAGGAATTTTGTTTTGTGGCCTAAGACATGGTCTATTCTTGAAAATGTTCTTTGAGCACTTGAAAAGAATGTGTATTGTGCTGTTGTTGGGTTGAATGTCTATACACATCTATGAAGTCCTGTTGGCTGAATGTGTTGTTTGTTCTTGTGTATCTAAATTGAGTTTCTTTCTGCTTGTTCTATCCATATTTGAAAGTGGTGTATTAAACCTGCCAACTATTATTGTAGGTTTATGTATTTCTTTCTTTAAATCTATTAGAGTTTGCGTTATATATTTTGGAACTCTTTCATTGGGAGCAAAGATATTTATTATGGTCATGTCATCATGTTCACTTGATATTTTAAGCATAAGATAATGTCCATCTTTATCTATTATGCTAGTTTTTGTCTTAAAGTTTATTTTATCAGAGATTTGTACTACCACTCCTGCTCATTTTTTATTGCAATTAGCTTTGTATATTTTTTTCATCCTTTGACTTTCTTTTTTAAAATGTTTTATTGTGACTTATGTGATAGTTGATATGGGAAAACATTGGTTTTACATTCATCTGATCGTATATCATTTCATTGCAATGGTTACAATCCACTCCCTGCATGATCAACCAACCACAGAGTATACCCTGCAAACCTGCCTCCCCCACCCCCCTGTTGTTAGCACGCAGCCTGAGTCCCTCTTTGGGTCTATAGTACTCAGCAGCTCTATCTATCCAAGTCATCATCTCTGCCTTCATCTCTTGTGTCACTGCTTCTCTGGGTAGGGTTCGCTTCTCTTCTCTTCTCCCTTGATGGTCCCAGGGACCTTCAATCCTAGACTGCAAAGTTAATCACTCCCCTCTTTGCTACAAAACATCTACCTTTACATTTCCAACCCTCACAATCATTCCTGATAACAATTATTCACTATTGTATCACAAGAGACCTATCTGCATTTCCTTTCATCAGCCCCACCTAGAAAGATTGGATACTACTCAGTGGAGATTCTACCATCCTTCGTGCCCTCTGAATCCAGGCTCCCTCTTGAAAACTTGTAAGCCAGTCACTTCTTGCCTTTTGCCCTCCCCCATTTTGGGTAACCAATGTCCAAGTTGCCCATCCCTGTCTACTCTGTGTATGGAGGGGGTGGGCATGATCCTTGTTGTAAAGATTTGTACCCTCTTTTGAGCTACAACATCAATAGGTGTAGGTCAAGTACATCAAATTGTATAAGATTACTCTTTTTTTCCCCTTTTCTTTCTTCTTCTAATTGAACTCTGATCATACAGTCATTGAAGCCAGGTCAAGTGGGTATTATCTGCAAGTGTGGGTGTTCTTGTGCATATGACTCCTCGTCTTATCAGCTGAATGCTTCACTCTCCACTCTAGTCCTCTGTGGCTATGTCACTGACTCTGGGTCCAATTGTCCCTAGGTCTTGCAACACTGCTGGCTAACCAGGTCTCCACCCGGGATTCACAGGAGTCTATTGAATGTTGTAGGGCTTAAGACAAAGCTTCACTGCTGTTTTTCTTAACTTCCCCTTATCGGTGATGAATGTGGTCACCAATCAGAGCATGTATTCCCATTGAGTCTTAGTCTTGGAAGGCAGTTTGCTCTAAGGGGACATGACCCCTTGCCTTGATCTCTTCTGGGAAAGCAACTTGCTTTTTCATATAATAATCAGTTGACCTGCCATTATTGTTTTATATTTTTCCTGTCGGTCTTTATTTGAAGAACTATCTTTGGTTCTTCTCGCCACTTCAGGCTGGTCTGCTTGTCCTTTCAAGTAGAAATCTCCCATCTCAGAAGATTCTTGATGCTGTTCAGGATTACACCTATGATCTTATGTAATGCAGAGGCTCCTCAGGAAGCTGCCTTCACTGGGCATGTTGCAGCCTTGTTTTAGATATTCCAATCAGTTATAGGCAGAAGATGGACTTACAAGCTTTCTATGGTGATATTTCTGGTTATTCCTTTCTAACCCCCTCCAGTGTCTATTTTATAATGGTATTCCAGGGACACCAAGATTCAAAAGACAGCCAAGCATCTTAACATTATTTTCCCCACTTTTCCCATTCCAACCATGTCTCAATCCCTGTATCCCAGAGCCCTGTTGTTCCAAGGTTGTGCATACATCATTATTTACCTCTGTCCCATGTACACCTGCCTAATTGTTGTCTCATCTGCTTTGTTCATTCACTCCCCTTCCCTTCTTGTGTATTGCCCCCTAGCTAACACCCAGATTATCCTGTGTCTTTTCCTTACACTGTGCTCTACTTTCACTACACTCCCGTCATTCCACCCCACAAATCTCAGCAGCCAGTCAAGCACCCCTCCCCTTTAGTATGGGTTCTTTTTCTTAGACATTTACTCTAGTGGTCCTATGTAGTATTTCTCCTTTTATGACTGACTAATTTCACTCAACATGATGTCCTTAAGGTTCATCCTTGTTCTGCAGTGGCTTCCAACTTCTTTGTTATTCTTCAAGATAGTATAACATTCCATTGTGTGAATGTACCAGATTGTTTATCCATTCTACCACTGATGGGCACTTTGACTGTCTCCATCTTTTTGCTTTTGTGGTGTGCATATATCTACTCATGTTATGGCTCATATTTCTTGTGGGTAACTACAAAGTAGAGGAATTGGTGCATCAACAGGTATTTCTATTTCCAACCTTCTAAAGAAGCACCATACTGCTTTCCAGAGAATTTGGACCAATTTTCAGTCCCACCATCAATGCACGAGAGTACCAGTCTCTCCACATCCCCTCCAGAATTAATTGTCCTCCATTTTTTTTTAAAATCTTTTCTGCATTGAGGTAATATCTCATAGTCGTTTTGATTTGCATCTCACTAATGGCTGGTGAATATGAACATTTCTTCATATGTTTGTTGGATGCCTGGATCTCCTCCTTGGTGAAATGTCTGTTCATGTCCTGTGCCCACTTTTTAATTGGGTTATTTGTCTTTTTCTTGTAGAGTTGTTGTTGTTTCCAATACATTTTAGAAATGAATCCCTTGTCTGATGTGTCATTGCAAAATATTTTTTCCCATTCTGTGTGTTCCCTTTTTACTCTTCTGGCGAAGTCTTTTGATGCACATAAGTTTTTAATTTTTAATATGTCCCTCTAATATGTTTTGTCTACTTTTGTTTGTGTAGTTTTAAAAATGTTTGGTATTCTGTATATTTCCTGAATTAGTGCCCTCACACTTGTCCCTATTTTTTCATACGTGGCCTTCATAATTCTGAGATTCACATTTAGGTCTTTAATCTATGTAGAGTTGGTTTTTGTATAAGGTGTGAGGTGAAGGTCTTGTTTCAGTCTTTTGCAGATCACTTTCCAGGTCTGCAAGCACCATCTGCTGAAGAGACACCTCCCCATGTGATATATTTAGGTGTTTTGTCAAAAATCATTTGGCTCTATGTAGATGGTTTAATTTCTGGATTCATGATTCTGTTCCATTGATCTATGTGTATTTCATTGTACCAGTACCAAGCTGTTTTGACCACTGTAGCCAAGTAGCAAATTTTGAAGTAGGGGAGTGAGAGGTTTCCAACCTTATTCTTCTTCTTAAGCAGTGCTTTGCTTATCCTGGGTCTCTTTCCTTTCCATACAAAATTTGAAATTGTTTTTTCCATGTCTTTGCAGAATATCATTGGAATCTGGTTTGGGATTGCATTATATGTGTAAATTGCTTTCAGTAGTATCGACATTTTCACAATGATAAATCTTGCTGTCCAGGAGCATGGATAGCATTCTTCCATTTTTTGTAAGTCTCGTTGGGTTTGTTGTAGTAGTGTCTTGTAATTTTCTTTGAAAAAGTCCTTTGTTTCTCTGGCTATATTTATTCCTAGATATTTCATCCTTTGGGTTGCTATTGTAATTGTTATTCCTTTCCTAATGTCCTTTTCAACCCTGTCGTTTTTGGTATAGGGGAATCCAACTGATTTTGGTATGTTGACATTATATCCTGCCACTTTGCTAAATCTTCCAATGAGATCTAGTAGCTTTCTTACTCAGTCTTTGGGGTTTTCTATGTATAGGATCAGATCAACTACAAATAGAGTTTTACTTCCTCTTTGCCAATTTGGATGACTTTAAATTCCCTGTCTTGCCATATAGCTATTGCTAAGACTTCTAACACAATATTGAATAGGAATGGTGACACAGGGCATTCTTGTCTAGTTCCTGTTCACAGAGGGAAGGCTTTCAGATTCTCTCCATTTAGAGTAATGTAGGCTGTTGGTTTTGTATATATTCTCTTAATTATGTTGTGGAATTTCCCTTCTATTCCTATTTTGTTGAGTGTTTCTATCAGGAATGAATGTTGGATTTTGCCAAATGCCTTTTCTGCATCAATCGATATGATCATGTGGTTCTTTTCTTTTTTCTTACTTATATGGTGGATAACGTTGATCATTTTTCTGACGTTGAACCATCCTTGCATTCCTGATATGAATCACACTTGATCATGATGTATTATCTTTGTGATGTGTTGATGGATTTTGTTGGCTAGGATTTTGCTGATAATTTTTGCATATTTGTTCATGAGGTATATTGGTCTATAAAATTTCTTTCTTAATGATGTCCTTCCCTGGTTTTGGTATGAGGGCTATGCTTGCTTCATAAAATGTATTGGGAAGTGTTCCATCCTCCTCTATCTTCTAGAATAATGTGAATAGAATTGGTGACAGCTCTTCCCTGATTGTTGGGTAGAACTTACCAGTGAAACCATCTGGGCCTGGTCTTTTTATGGTTGATTGTTTTTGAGGACCTGATCAATTTATTCTTTTGTTATGGGTCTATTCATGTTTTCTACTTCACTCTGTGTAATTTAGGTAAGTAATGTTTATTTTTAAATGTATCCATCTCTTCTAAGTTTTCAAATTTCTTGGAGTGCAACTGTTCATAATATTCCCTTTTTATCCTATTGAATACCTTTGGATCCATTGTGACATTGACCATGTGGTTTCTAATGCATGTTATTTGTGTCTTCTCCTTCTTTTTTTTTTTTTTTTTGTTAGTTTTGCCAATTGTCTGTCAATTTTGTTAATCCTTTCAAAGAACCAGCTCCTTTTCCTGTTGATTCTTTCTATAGTTTGTGTTTTCTATCTCATTTATTTCTGCTCTAATGTCTATTATTTCTTTTTCTTTTCTTTTTAATGTTTTATTGTGAATTGTGTGATAGTCTACATGGGAGAACATCAGCTTTACATTCATTCCATCATCCATCATTTCTTTGGCATAGTTATCATCCTGTCCATGCATCCTCACACAAGCAAGGGGTGTACCTTGTAAACCTGCACCCACCAACCACAGTCCTCAGCCCCTTTCCATCTCCTGAATCCGAGCCCCCAGCCCCACCATCTCTTGACGTTGTCTTCTCTGCCTCCATCCCAGACCTCACTGCCTCTCTGGGTAGAACTCCGCTCTTCGCTCTTCGCTCTTCTCCAATGACGGTCCCAGGGTCCTCCACTCCTAGACTGATAAATTAATCACTCCCCTCTTTGTTACAAAATGTCCATCTTTAGATTTCCAACCCTCAGAATCAGTCCTGATAACAATTATTCACCATTGCATCACAAGAGACCCATCTATATTTCCCTTCATCAGCCCTTCCTGGACAGGCTGGACACCACTTACAGGAGACTCTACCTTCCTCCACGCCCTCTGGATCTAGATTTCCTCTTGAAAGCTTGTAAGCCAGTCACTTCTTGCCTTTGTATCCCTCCCCCCATTTTGGGTAGCCAATGTTAAAGTTGCCCATCCCTGTCTACCCTTTGTGTGGAGGGCGTGGGTATAGTTCTTGCAGCAGGGACTTGTTTCCTCTTTTGAGCTACTGCATTTATAGGTGTAGGTCATGTTTATCGAATTGTATCAGGTGACGCTTTTTTTCCCTCTTCTTTCTTCTTAGGGTTGAGCTCTGTTTATCCAGTCATTGAAGTCTGGTCAAATGGGCATCATCTACAAGTGTGGGTTGTTCTTACATCTGTACAGCCTCCTTTTATCAGCTGACCGCCCTGCTCTCCACTCTAGACCTCTGTGGCTGTGTCACTGACCCCGAACCCATGAGTCCCCAGATGTTGCCTCGCTACTGGCTGACCAGGTCTCCATCCAGGTTCACAGTAGTTTGCTGAATGATGTAGGGCTTAGCTCGCCCCTTTGTTGATGTTCTTCTGTCACTTCCTTTTCTGGGTGACGTGCATGGTTGTCAGTCAAAGTGTATATTTCCCTTGCGTCTTAGTCTTGGAAGAGAATTTGCACTGAGAGGATCCAATGACTTGCCTTGATGTCTCCTGAGCAGGCCACCTGTATGTTCTTGTGGTAACAGTCGGACTGCCGTTATTGTTTTGTATTTTTCCTGTAGGTCCTTCTTTCAAGAGGTATCTTCTGGTTTTCTAGCTGCTGGTCTGCTTGTCCTTTCAAGTGGAGACATTTCCCGTCTCTGAAGGTCTGGTTGTGGTTCGGGCTTCCACCTATACTACCATGTAATGCAGAGGCTCCTCAGTAAAAGTCCTTCACTGGACACATTGTAGCCCCATTTTAGGTATTCTAATCAGTTATAGGCAGAAGATGGGCTTACAAGCTTTCCATGTTGATATTTCTGGTTATTCCTCTCTCTCCCACTCCAGTATCTGTTTTATAATGTATCGCAAGGAAAACGAAGGTTCAAAAAATAGCCAAGCATCTTAACATTATTCCCCCCTTTTCCCCATTCCATCCATGTCTAGTCTCTGTATTCCAGAGCCCTGTTGTTCTAAAGCTGTGCCTACATTTTTACCTCTGTCCCATTTAGCTCATTTATAACTGTCTATTTGTTCTCTCATCTGCTTTGTTCTTCGATTTCCCTCTCCCTTCTTGTATATTACCCCCCTACCCAATACTCAAATTATCTTGTGTCTATTCCCTGCCCTGTACTCCACCTTCCCCTCCCACCCCTATCCCTATCCCTACATCCTAACAAACCCCTAAGAGTCCACTTTAGGGCATTAGTATGGTTTCTTTTTCCTAGTCTTTTACATTAATGGTCCTATGCAGTATTTTTCCTTTTGTGACTGACTAATTTCACTCAACATAATGTCCTTAAGGTTCATCCAT
>NW_006408719.1:5374316-5375151 GCF_000296735.1 Chrysochloris asiatica | reverse complement strand
TGCTTTGTTCTTCCATTCCCCTCTCCCTACTTGTATATTGACCCCTCGCTATCACCCAAACTATCCTGTCTAATCCCTACCCTGTGCTCCCTTGGTGAAGTCTTTTGATGCACATAAGCTTTTAATTTTTAGTATGGACCACTCGTCTGTTTTGTCTATTTTTGTTTGTGTGTTTTTCAGAATGTGTGGCAGTCTGAATATTCCCTGAATTTGCGCCCTCATTTTCGTCCCTATTTTTTCATTGATGATCTTCATAATTTTAGGATTCACATTTAGATTTTTAATTCATGTTGAGTTCATTTTTGTATTGGGTGTGAGGGAAAAGTCTTGTGTCAGTATTTTACATATCGCTTTCTAGTTCTGCCAACACCATTTGTTAAAGAGACTGTCTCTTCCCCATTCAATATGTCTAGGCACTTTGTTGAAAATCATTTGGCTGTAAGTTGTTGGGTTAATATCTGGATTCTCAATTCTATTCCATTGATCAATATATCTTTCGTTGTACCTGTACCAGGCTGTTTTGACCACTGTAGCCATATAGTAAAGTTTGAAACTGGGGAGTGAGAGACCTCCAACCATGTTCTTACTTTTATGCAGTAGTTTGCTTATCCTAGGTCTCTTTCCTTTCCATATGAACTTACTAATTGTCTTTTCCATCTCTTTGAAGAATGTTGTTGGAATTTGGATTGGGATTGCATTGTATGTGTAAATTGCTCTGGGTAATATTGACATTTTCATGATGTTGAGTCTTCCTATCCAGGAACATGGCATGTTCTTCCACTTCTGTAGGTCCGTTTTGGTTTCTTGTAGTAGTGCTTTGTAGTTTTCTTTGTAT
>NW_006408719.1:5360383-5373726 GCF_000296735.1 Chrysochloris asiatica | reverse complement strand
GGATTGTGTTGAGGATTTCTGTGTCTATGCTCATGAGGGATATTGGTCTGTAATTTTCTTTCTTAGTGATGTCCTTTCCTGGTTTTGGTATGAGGGTTATGCTTGCTTCATAGAAAGTATTAGGGAATTTTCCATCCTCTTCTATGTTCTGGAATAATTTGAGTAGAATTGGTGACAGTTCTCTGAATGTTTGTTAGAACTGTGCTGTAAAGCCATCTGTGCCTGGGCTTTTGTTGGTCAGGAGTTTTTTGATGAACTGTTCAATTTCTTCTTTTGTTATGGGTTTGTTCAAATTTTCTACTTCAGTCCGAGTAAGTTTAGGTAGGTCATGTTTTTCTAGATTCTTTTTCTTTTGATGGCTGTAACTTTCCTCTGCTTTTCTGTTTCTTATTTTTGTATATGCTGTGTTAATATGTTAATTTTGGTTCTTTCTTCTTTTTGGATGTGTGCGTTCATTGCAATAAATTGTCCTCTCAGCACCGCTTTCACAGTGTCTCAAGGATTTTGGTATGTTGTGTTTTTCGTTCTCATTTGTTTCAATAAAGTTTGTGAATTCACGTTTAATTTTTTGTATTACCTGGTTGCTTTTCAGCAGGGTGTTATTCATTTTCCATGTATTTGATTTTATTTCCTTGTTCTTCCTATTGTTGATATCTAATTTGATAGCATTGTTGTCTGAGAAGATGCTTTGCAGTGTTTTGATATTTGTAAATTTATGGAGATTTGTTTTGTGACCTAAGACATGGTCTATTCTGGAGAATGTTCCATGTGCACTGGAGAAGATTGTGTATTGTGCAATTTTTGGGTTGAATGCTCTTTATACATCTATAAGGTCCAGATGGCTGATTGTATTGTTTAATTCTTCTGTGCTTTGTCAAGTTTCTTTGGTTGTTCTATCTATTTTTGAAAGTGGTTTATTAAAATCACCCACTATTATTGTAAATTCATCTTATTTCTTTCTTCAAATCTATTAGAGTTTGCTTTATATATTTTGGAGCTGTTTCATTGGGAGCATAGATATTTATTATGGTTATGTCATCTTGCTCATTTGTCTCTTTAATCATGGCATAATGTCCATCTTTATCTATTATGCTGGGTTTTACCTTAAAGTTTATTTTATCAAAGTTTAGCACTGCCACTCGTGTTCATTTTTTATTGCAATTAGCTTGGTATATATATATTTTTCCCATTCTTTGACTTTTAATCTGTTTTTGTCTGTGTGTGTGAGCTGTGCCTCTTATGGACAGCATATTGAAGGATCTTGTTTTCTTATCCATTCTGCCACTCTCTGTCTCTTAACAGGTACATTTAATCCATTTACATTCAGTGTAATTATGGATAAGAATGGATTAATTGCTGCCTATATGTTAAGTTTTTTTGTGATGTTGCTGCTTTCTTTGTGTTGTGTGTCTTCCTTTGTTGAGTTCATATTTTTTGTGTTCTTTCTTGTGAGTTTCCTCCTAGTTTTAATGTTTCCATGTTCTTGGATTTTCGTTTGCTTGGCATATTGTGAAGTGTTAATTTTCTTTGAGATTGCCTTATAGTTCATTAATTTTTCTATATATATAGTGCCATCTATTTTATCCTATAATCTACCTGACCTTCTCACCATCTGGATCTCTGTTCCTACATATTTACCTTCTTTTACATTGTAATTGTTTTGATCATAGACTGACTGCCCAGATTCCCTGTATTCATTCTTATACTACTGTTCTGTACTTGACTCTTCCTTCTGTCAATTTAATTCTGGAAGCTAAAGACACGTATATCAATCTCTGGTTGTTGTCTGCTCTTGTTAGTTCTCAGTCCACAAAACTCCCTTTAAGATGTTTAGTAATGCAGGGTTGGCTTTAGTAAAATCCTTTAGATTTTGTTTGTCCTGGAATGTTTTGATTACACCTTCCTTTGTGATTGATAGGCTTGCTGGATAAAGGACACTTGGTTGGCAGTTTTTTTTTCTTTTTTCTTTTTTCTGGGTTTTATATATGTCTCCCCATGCCTTCATGCTTGCATGGTTTTGCTGAGAGAACAGACATTAATTTGACTTGCTTTCCTTTGTATGTATCACTTATGTTTTTCTTAGTAGCTTTCATGAGTGTCTCCTTATCTTTGATTTTGGAGGGCTTGATTATGCTATTTCCCGGTCATTTTCTTTTGGGGTATATCCTTCCTGGGGTTCATTGAACTTCTTGAATATTTATGTTTTCACTTTTCATGGTGTTAGAGAAATTTTCTTCCAGCAGTTGTTCAACTATTTCCTCTGAGGACTTGTGTGAGTCTTCTTTTTCTGGAATGCTGATAATTCTCAAGTCATTCGTCTTCATGTTGTCCAACTTAGATCCAATCTTAGATCTTCTTCAGATTTGTTTCCCTTTTTCTGTTTACTCCTCTGTCTTAGGGGTATTGACAGATTTGTCTTCCAGCTTACTGCTTCTGCCATCCATCTCTTCTATTCTTTTGGACCTCTTTCTGTAGGTTTTTAATTGTTTCCAGTGCTGTATTTATCTTATTTGATTGTTCCTTTAGTATTTTCCTAACTTCTTCCTTATTTTTCTCAACTCCATTGTAAAGTGTTTTGAAACATTTTATAATCGTTTTTCTGAATTCCTTCTCAGGCATTTCCAAGGCCTGCTCTCCTTCCAGACTGGAGTCCAGGTCTACCTCTAGGTCATTTGTCTGAGACATTTTATCTTGTTTTTGGACATGTGCTGATATGGTCATCTCCTTTTGCTTCTTGGACATGTTTAATGTTAATCTGTGGCCTTAATAATTAATTGAGTATGTATTCTGGAATTTCTTATGCTTTCTGATTGTTTCCAGGTAGAGGATATGGGCTTCCCTTTTCACTCTTCTTATTGCCTAACTCAGAGTAATTTTCACAGGTTTTGATTGCCTCCTTGGTGTATGGCAGTTGGTATTGGTTCTTACCTGGGTTTTGATGTTTAAATATATATATATATATATATATATATATATATAGAGAGAGAGAGAGAGAGAGTTATTGTAACTTGACTATATGGCAGCAGATGCTGTCTCTTCTTGGGTAATATAGGGAGAGAAAGAGTTCCCCAAAAGTACAAGGGAGAGCATAAAACAGCAAAATAATGCCAATAAATTAAGATAGAGAAAAAAATCAGCAAAACAACAACAACAACAAAAACTAGACTGAATAATTTAGTTTATAATCACAGAAAAAGGAGAGGAAGGAGAAGAAAAAAAATTGTGGCTCTGGTAGCCTAGTGGTTACGAATCGAGCTGTGAACCACAAGGTCAGCACTATGAAACCACCAGACGTCCCATGAGAGATAGATGAGGAATTCTTCTCCCACAAAGATCCACAGCCTTGAAAACTCTCTGCAGGGTTGCTATGAGTCGGAACTGACTTCTCAGCATACAGTCAGCCACCAATATGTGTATGACTTTAATGTCCTCTCTTCAGCTTTTTGCTTTCAAAGCTGCCTGAGAGATTTCAAGATGTCACCATTGGTTGTTATGCTATACTTTAGGATTTAATTTAATTTTTGGCCTATTTTGTTTTTAAACTTTCTTTCCCTCTCTACACCCCGGTCCTGGCTTTTCCTGTATTAAAAACAAACAAACAAACAAAACAGTTCAATTCCAGCTCTTGAACTTAGTGTATCTCTGTGCATGCATGTCAGAAGAACCCACCAGTAGGGAGGGTGGAGGATGTCCACTAGCTCAGGCACCCCCTATAGTCACCAGAATGGAAGTGTGCAAACAGTGGGCGTGCCAATGAACGGATAAAAAAAAAAAAAAGAAAGAAAAAAAAAAAGAAAATGAGAATAAAGCAAAACCAACAAAGCATGTTGTCCACCTTTGCTCAGAGGTTCCCACGGTGTTTTTCCGTGGTGTGTCTGCTCCCCCACTTGGTCTTGCTGTTTGGTCCCACCCAAATGATTGGCTTCGGTCCGTTGAGCCCAGCAGATTCAAAAGTACGTGATTTCTTACTTTTGCTACAAGTTCCAGTAGCTATAAGCCTTTGAACCTTTAAATATTCCTATCTCTTTGGTTCTGAGTTTTAGAGCTCTGCCCTGGATCTGTTTTGCCTGGTATTCTGTGGACTTTCTGATAGCAAACTTCACTGCACCTCCACCCTAGGTGCCATCAAGCCCCACTTCCTTTCCCATCCTTTGACTTTTAATCTGCTTATGTCTCCGTTTGTAAGGTGTGTCTCTTGCAGACAGCATATTGAAGGATATTATTTTCTTATCTATTCTGCTACTCTCCATCTCTTAACTGGTGAATTTAATCCATTTGCATTAAGTGTGATTATTGATAGGTATGGATTAATTGTTCCCATTTTGTTTGTTTTCTGTGGTGCTGCTTCTGTCTTTGTTCTGTGTGTGTTCCTGTGTTTAGTTTATATTTTTTTGTATTATTTCTTTTGAGTTTCCTCATAGTTTTAATGTTCCCAAGTTCTTGCGCATTAACTTTTACCTCCATTTAGTGCAGTCTATCTTATTTTGTAATTTACCTGACCTTTTCACCATCTGTATCTCTTTTCTTACATGCTTACCTTGTTTCATATTGTAATTGTTTTGATTATAGACTGATCACCCATATCCTCTGTGAACTTGTGTGATTCTTCTTATTCCAGAATGCCAATAAGTCTTAATTTATTCCTCTTCATGCTGTTCAACATGATTCTTAGACCTTCTTTGATTTTTTTCATCCTCTTCTCTTCTTGCTCTTCTATCTTAGTAGTATTGAGAGATTTGTCTTCCAGATCATTAGTTTTGGCTTCCATCTGTTCAATTCTATTCCTTTGCCTTTTCAGTGTACTGTCTATTTCTGATAGTCTACCATCAATCGTTTGGACCTTTTTTGGTAGATTTTGAATTGTTTCCAATGATGTATCTATCTTATTTGATTGTTCCTGTAGAACGTTCCTGACTTCTTCCTTATTTTTTCTCAACTCCATTGTGAAGTGTTTGATACATTTATAATCATTTTTCTGAATTCCTTCTCAGGCATTTCCAAGGTTTGCCCTCCTTCCAGATTATATTCTATGTCTAACTGCATGTCATTTGTCTCAGGCATTTTATCTTCTTTCTGGACATTTGCTGATACGGTCATCTGTTTTTGCTTCTTGGCCATGCCCAGTGGTTAGCTGTGGCTTTAATACTTATTTGAGTATGTGTTTTTTTATTTTTTTATGCTTTATGATTCCTTTCAGGTAGATGTGATCAGGAGGTGAGCTTACCTTTTCACTCTTCTTGTTACTTAGAGTAACTTTCATATGTTTTGTCTGCCTTCCTCATATATGGCAGTTAGTATTGCTTCTTGCCTGTATTGTGGGGTTTTATAGGGTGTGATTGTAGCTTGACTATATGACAGCAATTGCTGTCTTTTCTTGAGTAATATAGGTAGACAAAGAACCCCCTACAGGTAAAAGGGGGAATAACAACAACTAAAAAACAGATTGGATACTGTAGTCTATATTCACAGAAAAGAAAGAGAGGAGAGAGAGAGAGTGAAAAAAAAAAAAAGAAAAAACTCCACAAAACCTCTGCAGCTTAACTTGAATATGATTTTAATATCTTGTTTTGGTTTCTTGACTTCCAGGCCACCTGATAAATTTCAAGATGCCACTGTTAGTTTTTATACTGTAACTCAGCATTTAATTTTCAGCCTTTTTTTTTTTTTTTTGGCTCTCTCCCACTCTGCAATCCTTGTTCTGGCCTTTGTCCTTTTCATAAACAGTTCAGGGATGACTGTGGCTGTTTAGCACTGCCATTTGTTTTTAAGCTGGGACTCTTCCTTTAAGTACTGAGAGGATATGTGTACATGTGAAGTAGAATAACCCTCCAGTGGTGAACGTGGGAGATGTCCATCCACTCAGGCAGCACCTCTAGTCACCAGAATGAAAGTGTGCAGACAGCAAGAGGCCAATGAACAGATTAAAAAAAAAAAAAGAACAAAACAAAACAAAAAATATTGTCCACCTTTATCTCCGAGTTTCCCATAGGTATCAGTCTGTGGCAGGTCTGCTTGCTCCCTTGTTTGGTCTTGCCAATTCGTCTCGCCATTTGGTCTCACCCAAGTTATCAACTCTGGGCCACTCTGCCCTGCAGCTTTGAAAGTACAAGATTTCTTGCTTCTGCTACAACTTCCACTAGGTATAAGCCTTCAAACTTTCAAAATATTCCTACATACGAGGTTCATAGTTTTGGAGCTCTCTCCTGGAACAACTACACCCGGTATTCTGTGTTATTGCTGATGGAGATCTTCACTGCACCTCTATCCTATCAAAGCCCACCCCAGGTCCTATTTTCTTACCATTCTGTTACTCACTGTCTCTTGATTGATGCATTTAAACTATTTAAATTAATTGTAATTATCATAAGGTTTGCACATATTGTTTTCATTTTTCTCTATGCTTTTTGTTTATTTGTTTTTGTAGTGCTTCTGGTTTCTTTTTCTACACAATTTTCAGTGCTGATTTCATTTTATAAGGGTTTTTTCTTATCTTATTTCCATCATTGCTGTTTGCTGTTTTTTCATTTATTAAATCTTTATACATGTTCTATATTTTTAAGGAGAAGGTTTACTAATTTTCTGTGAGGTTATCCTGTAAATTGCTTTATTTTCAAGTTTAAAATAGTCTGATCTCTTGATATCATCTTGACGTTGTCTCCATTTGAAAGTTCTATAACTCTACAGTTTATTCCCTGTTTTTACTTTGTGATTGCCTTGATTTGCAAATTGATAGCTCTGATTCTTTATTTTCATTCTTGTAGGCATGTTTACTTTTCAATACCTCTATATCTGTGAGTCTTGCAGTGTCGCTGTGGATTAATGTGCTGGACTACAAGGCTGTTTTGAACCGCAAGGTTGGTGGTTCAAGCTAGCCCACTGCTCCTCAAAAACGAATATATGATCACTATGAGTGAGAAATGATTCTACAGCACTCAACAGCAACATGTTGGTGGTGGTATGCCATAGAGTCAGTTCCTACTCATACCGAACCTATGTTTTAAATCTGAGGCTGTAAACTTTTATGGGTCCAGAAAACCTCATATTTCTCTTATGGAACAGCTGTTAGTTTCTACTGTTGATATTGATGTTAGCAGTTCGACTTGTAACCACTATGCTACCAGCATGAGTAGTGTCATGTATATTAATATCAGGTTATTGTTTGCCATCATTGGTTCTCTGTCAGAAGAACACTTTTTAGTTTTTCTTTTAAAAATGATGTTGCTTAACAAAATTATTTGATTTCTGTTTACAAGGAAATGTCCTAATATTGCCATTTTATTTGAGGGATACTTTTTCTGGGTATATAGTTCTGTTGCTTTCCTTCTTAATTTTTTGGAAGGCATTAACTTTAATGATAGATTTTCATGAAGCAAAAAACAGCTGAACAAGTTACTTCACCACATAGGAAATCAGGTTTACTCCTTATTTCTTGTTGCTAAATGCTCGTGAGTCTTTTGCATTTATAACAACCCTTTATATGGTCTCTGAGGAACAAATGGTGTGTTTGAATCACTGACCTTGCAGAGCAATGCAATGTTTATCCTAAATTGTCACATCAGGTTTCCTGCTTATTATCTACTCTTTAAGATAGATAGCTATTGTTTCTCCAGAAAATATAAACCTTAATTATTTCTCATGTAATCACTAGAATTGAAGTACTATAAAAATAACGTAGGTTGTCCAGTAGAAACTCATAGTTTCCAAATTGAAAAGAAATCTTTAAATGCAAGCTTAAGAATAGGCACAATTGTTTTATATGATAATCAATTCTAAGTGCTTAGCAGTTGTATTAGCCCTACAACAAAGGGGAAAAAGAGGTAGGGTACAATTTCATGTGCGAAATTCAGATCATAATAAACACAAAATCACTGGAAGCATGTCCTCAGATTTCAAAAGTGTGAAGATTAAGAGAAAAACCAGAATTGGATGCTATTTCTGATGTGACATTCATTACTCAATAGCTGGGCTTTGTTTGTAGAGTCAATCTCTTTTATTATTTCAGCATGTTAGATTGTCACAGTGAAAAATCTAGGGAGACTGAGCAATTTTGAGTCACACTCAAAATATTCTTGGACAAGAGGGGCCATCTCAATGTCCTTTCTATATTAGCACCAGTGGAAAGCTAATGATAATTAGTCAAATCTTTCCAAATCATCTATAGTTTGATAAATTGTAGGATAAATAAACAGACGGCTATTGTGAGGTTATTGAAATTACCATTGCTTGGGTCAGGCGCACCTTAGTCCTCAAGCTGACATCTCTGTTCTTCAACACTTTAAAAAGTTCCTATGCAGCAGATTTTCCCACTGCAATACATTGTCTGATCTCTTGACTACTGCTTCCGTGATTGTTGAGAGTTGATCCAAGAAGAATTAAGTCCTTGACAACTTCAATCTTTTCTCTGTTGATAAGAATGTTGTTTATTGGTCCAATGGTGAGGATTTTTGTTTTCCTGACATTGAGATGCAACCCATACCGAAGGCTGTGCTCTTTGATCTTCATCAGTAAATGTTTCAAGTCTTCTTCACTTTCAGCAAGCAAGGTTGTATCATCTGCATATCGCAGGTTGTTAATGAGTCTTCCTCCAATCCTGATGCCACGTTTTTCTTCATAGAACCCAGCTTCTCGTATTATTTGCTCAGCATATAGGTTGAATAAGTATGGTGAAAGAACACAACCTTGTCTCACACCTTTACCAATTTTAAAACATTTAGTGTTCCCATGCTCTGTTCAAACAACTGCTTCTTAGTTCAGGTACAGATTCCTCAGAAGTACAATTAAGTGTTCTGGAATACTCATACTTCTCAATGTTGTCCATAGCTTGTCAGCTTGAGGACTAAGATGTGCCTGACCTAAGCAATGGTATTTTCAATAACCTCATATGGATGCGAAAGCTGGACAGTGAATAAGGAAGACCATAGAAGAATTGATGCTTTTGAATTGTGGTGTTGGAGGAGAATACTAAAAGTGCCATGGGCTGCCAAAAGAACCAATAGATCTGTTTTGGAAGAAGTGCAGCCAGTTTGCTCCTTGGAGGCCAGGATGGCTAAGCTTCATCTCTCATACTTTGGACATATTGTCAGGAGAGAACAGTCGCTAGAGAAAGATGTCATGCTGGATAACATGGAGGGTCAGAGAAAAAGAGGAAGACCCCCAAGGAGATGGATCAGCCAGGTGGCATCATTGATGGCGTCAAGTGTGACAGTGGTGGTGGGGTTGGCCCAGGATCAGACATTATTTTCTTCTGCTGTGCATGGGGTTGCTATGAGTCAGTTCCAACTCGATGGCACCTGATAACAACAACATTGTGAGGTTGGCCCAGGACCAGGCAGTGTTTCATTCTGTTGTGCATATGGTTGCTATGAGTCTGCACTGAGTCGATAGCACCTAACAACAACAACAACAACAACAGTGACCTAAATGTTCAGATGCACCCAAAGGTGCCTTGGAAAATAAGTCTTGTGATCTAGCTCCAAAATATCATTTCCTTGAGAACCTACAAAGTACAGTTGTACTTTGCACATACTTGCTCAACATGCATCAAAATCAGCTCAACAGAAATAAACAACAAAAATATTACAAACAGAGGATCCCAACTTCTGGCGCTTCCCTGACCAAGCAGCTCAGGTAGGACAGGCTCTGGCGAAAAGGGGCAGAATCGCACAAAGGAAACCTCTGTCTTGCAGACAGACAGCCTTTGAGCAAACATAAGATCTTATATTTCAACATTCTGAACTCATATTTTTAAAAGATCAAATTGTTGAGGAATTACAGGCATTTTCAGCTTTTGCATGCCTGCACTCGGCTCCCGTTCCTGTGCCGGCGAGTGCCTCCACCCCCTGCAGAGCTTGGAGTGCAGGGCTAGAGCAACCTCATTTAGAATGTTGCATTTTCAGAGGAGACAAAGCATAAATTAACAAAGCCGCACAAATAGAGAGGGATATCGGCATGGATAGCAGGAAATTCGGGGTACCCATGGTACAGAGAGACAGAGAGAGGCCTTTTTAATTTCATCAGATACAGACACCACCTCCCTGCAGTCACTACCCCCCACCCTCCACTGCCTCGGGCTAGACCAGCCCTCTGCCAAGCCACCGAGACTCAGGAATGCCCAAGGCACAGGCCTGCCCACTGAGGCCAAGGCCCTACCAAGACCCAGACACACACACTGAGGCCAAGGCCTGCCCTGAGACCCAAGCTGCCCACAGACTGGTCACAAAGGGCCAGGCCCAACCAAGGCCCAAAATGCTTACATGGTGCGTGGCCCAGGTGACCCACAACCTGGTCACCGCTGAGGTCCAGGGCCCCAGAGGCCCAGGCCGCTGCGTAGCTCTGTAGGTGAGGCCCAGGGCCCCTGAGGCCCAACCTGCCCTCAGCCTGGTCCCTGAGGCACTGGCCCCCCGAGGCCCAATATGCCCAACACGTCCACTGAGGCCCAAGCTGTCTGATGCCCAGCTGCTGATATCTAGACCCCCTGAGGCCCAAAACGCCCTCCCGAGGCCCAAACCACCAGCCAGAGGCCCAACACTCCTGCAGCCCAGTCGCTGACACCCAGGCCCCCAGAGGCCCAAACCACCCGCCCTATGCTCAACCTACCCACCCGATGCCCAAACGGACCGCCGCCGAGGTCCAGGCCCAACTGAGGCCCATATTGCCCACCCACCACCTGCCTGCCACCTATCTCCTGATCATATTACCAATAATTATAATAAAATAAGAATAATCATGCCCAATAAGAAACCACTGGCATTTTCGAAGCATGTCCAAAAGCAGAAAAGAGCAGCAGATGCAAATGAGCTGAGAAGGAATTCAGAAGACTGATATGGAGAAAAATTCAAATACTCCGAAAAGGGGTAGAGGAAAATAAGGAAGAAATAATGAAAGTGCTACAGGACCAATTTAATAGGATTGACACAGCACTGGAAAAAATTCAAAACCTTCAAAAAGATGACCATGTTATCAATAACAGGATATCAGAAATAGACACCAGGCTGAAAGGTGAGATGAGCAAACTAGAAGAGATGGAAGTCAGAACTAGTGAGTTGGAAGACAAATCTCACAATACTGCCAAGATAGAAGAGCAAGCAGTTAAAAGCATAAAACAATCCGAAGAGAGTCTAAGATTCATGTTGGATAACATGAAGAGGAATAATGTAAGAATTATTGGCATTCCGGAACAAGAAGAATCAAAGAAATCCACAGAGAAGATAGTTGAAGAGCTTCTGGAAGAAAACTTGCCTAACATCTTGAAAGACGAGAAGGTAAACATTCAAGAAGCCCTACGTACCACAGGAAGTATAGACCCCAAAAGAAAGTCCCCAAGCCATATAATAATCAGACTCTCCAAAATCAAAGACAAGGAAAGAATACTAAAAGCAGCCAGGGAGAAGAGAAGTATAACTTATAAATGTAAGCAAATTAGATTAAGTGCTGACTACTCAGAACAAACAATTCAGGCAAGAAGGCAATGGGGAGACACATACAAAACCCTGCAAGAAAAAAAAAAAAAATGCCAACCAAGAATTGTTTATCCAGCAAATCTATCAATCAAATATGATGGTGTAATCAAAACATTTCAGGATAAACAGAATCTTAGGGATATTATCAAAACAAACCCAGCACTTCAAAACATACTGAAGGGAGTTCTGGGGATGGAGAACCAACAAGAACAGACGACAAACAGATATTGACAGGATTGGCAACACCACCTTGAACACAGCCATCAGAAAGCAGAATCCAGAACAGAACAAGACTACATCAACAAATACAAGGGAGCCCAGAGATCAAGCTAAAGTCATAAACATATCAATGTTAAAGAAGGGACAAACGCAGCAACAGAAACCCATGTAGTGGGGAAGCCAGGTAAATTACAGGATGCAATGGAGTATCCTAAATGCAGAGAAAAGTTAGTAGACCTCAAGTTAACTCCAAAGAAAGTCAACACTCCACAACATATTATAAAAACAAACCCCCAGAGAGGACTTCAGGCACTTCCCTGACCAGGCAGCTCAGGTAGGGCAGTCTCGGGGAAAAGGGGCAGAATCGCACATATGAAACCTCTGTCTAGCAGACAGACAGCCTTTGAACTATCATAAAATACTATATTTCAACATTCTGAACTCGTTTTTTTTAAAAGATCAAATTGCTGAGGAATTACAGGCATTTTGAGCTTTTGCTTGCCTGCAACGTGGCTCCCGCTTCCATGCCCGCGCCGGCGAGTGCCTCTGCCCCCTGCAGACCTTGCAATACAGGGCTATAGCAAGCCCACTTAGAAGGCTGCATTTCCAGAGAAAAAGAAGCATAAACTAAGAAAGCCAAACAAATAGAGAGGGATATCGTCGCGGATATCAGGAATGTCAGGGTACGCACGATACAGAGAGACTGGGGGAGGTGTTTTTTATGTCACCAAATATGGACACTACCTCCCTGCAGCCACGGCCCCCCAGCCCTCTAATGCACCACCCTTCACCAGCCCTCTGCCAAGCTGCCGAGGCTCAGGAATGCCCAAGGCACAGGCCCACCCACTGAGGCCAAGGCCCTCCCAAGGCCCAGACACTACCACTGAGACCAAGGCCTGCCCTGAGGCCCAACCCACACATAGACTAGTCACAAAGGCCCAGGCCTGACATAGATCCAAATCACATACATGCCTCCAGGCCCAGGCGGTCCACAGCCCGGTCGCCACCGAGGTCCAGGGGCCCCAAGGCCCAACCCGACACATAGTCAGGTCGCTTAGGCCCAGGGCCCCGGAGGCCCAACCTGCCGCATAGCCCGATCACAAAGGCCCAGTGCCCATGAGACACAACCCGCCCTTAACCTAGTCCCCGAGGCACAGGCCCTGAGAGGCCCAATACGCGCAACCCGCCCACTGAGGCACTAGCCGACCGATGTCCAGCTGCTGATACCCAGGCCCCCTGAGGCTCAAAACGCCCGCCCGAGGCCCAAATCACCAGCCCAAGGCCCAAACCACCCACCTGAGTCCCAACCCTCCTGCAGCCCGGTCGTTGACACTCTGGCCCCCAGAGGCCCAAACCACCCGCCCTAGGCTCAACCCATCTGACCAAGGCCCAAACGGCCAGCCGCAGAGACCCAGGCCCAACTAAGTCCCAAAAAAGTTACTCTGAACTTAGCAATAAGGAGAGTAAAAAGGGAAGACCACACCCTGATCACATCTTCCTAGAGGTAATCAGAAAACATAAAAAATTATCAAAACACATACTTAATTAATTATTAGGGCCACAGATAAACATTAAACATGTCCAAGAAGCAAAAGCAGATGACCATATCGGCACATGTCTAGAAAAAACGTAAAATATCTGAGACAAATGAAACAGAAGTAGACC
>NW_006408719.1:5341759-5344868 GCF_000296735.1 Chrysochloris asiatica | reverse complement strand
AAAGCCTTTGCGTAGTCAATAAAGCACAGGTAAACATCCTTCTGATATTCTCTGCTTTCAGCCAAGATCCATCGGATATCAGCAATGATATCTCTCGTTCCACGGCCTCTTCTGAATCCGTGTTGGGGAGGGGGGCAATATACAAGTAGGGAGAGGGGAATGGAGGAACAAAGCAGATGGGAGAACAGACAGGTAGGAATGAGCTAAATGAGACAGAGGTAATAAATGATGTAGGCACAGCCTTGGAACAACAGGGCTCTGGGATACAGAGATTGGGACATGGTTGGGATGGGGAAAGGGGGAGAATAATGTTGAGATGTTTGGCTGACTCTTGAATCTTGGTTTTCCATGCATTATATTATAAAACAGTCACGGGAGAGTAGAGGGAGGAATAACCACAAATACCACCATAGAAAGCTTGTAAGTCTATCTTCTGCCTGGAACTAACTGGAATACCTAAAAAGAGTTTACAATATGTACAGTATAGGGATGGACAACTTGAACGTTGGCTACCCAAAATGGAGGGAGGGATACAAAGGTAAGAAGTGACTGGCTTACAAGCTTTCAAGAGGGAACCTGGATCAACAGGGCGGGGAGGAGGATGGAGTCTCAAGTAATATCCAACCTGTCTAGGAAGGGCTGATGAAAAGAAATGCGGATGGGTCTCTTGTGATGCAGGGGTGAATAACTGTTATCAGGATGGATTGTGAGGACTGGAAAGGTAAAGGTGGATATTTTATAGCAAGGAGGGATGTGATTAGCCTTTCAGTCTAGGAGCAAAGGCCCCTCGGACCATCACTGGAGAAGAACAGAAATCGGGACCCCACCCAGAGAAGCAGAGAGGCCTTAGATGGAGACAGAGAGGATGACATGAAGAGATGGAGTGGCTGAGGAATTGAAATCTAGGGAGGGAAGGGAGCTGTGTGCTGAGGACCGTGGGGAGAGAGGGCTGGCCTGCGGAGTATAACCTTTGGTTGGGTGATGATGCATGGACGGGATGGTAACTATGGCAATGAAACGATGTATGATAGAATGAGTGTAAAGCTAATGTTCCCCCATGTAACTATCACACAATAAAAGGAAAAAAGAAAAAAAAAAGAGGGCAAAAAAAAATATTATAAACAGCAGTATTTAAAGAGCTAGCCTTATATTATATAAATGAGCTTCAAAAATTGATTGAAGAATGTAATTAAATTATAATGAAAGTCTTCTGTGAACTTTTGGAAGCCCCCTTATATGTCTATTAGTAATTTATCACTGGTGGAGATATGAATCTATGGAGTGCTTGTTTTTCTGAGTTCAATTAATCTACTGCTGCATGTTTAAGTTTTAGTTAATATAAACATTACCACTGTTTTGAGGACATATAGTCTTAGACGATTTTGGATTTTTTCAGAGAAGAGACTCGAATAGTAGAATCTTTATATCAATGGCTTCTGTTTACCAGTGCAGTTTTTAAAGCTGATTAGTGCTTTCTATAAACTTCCACTTTAATACAATTATACATCCTCAATTTTGCATGTAATTGTGGAGAATTGATGGAATCTCTAGCCTCCATCCATGAATCTTTTATAGCTGTAATTGTGGAGAATTGATGTAATTGTGGAGAATTGATGGAATCTCTAGCCTCCATCCATGAATCTTTTATAGCTGTTATTGAGTACTGTTAAATGGTTCTGACACCTACGATCTTGTATAAGCTTTCCATGGAGTAGCTTGTGGGTTTCAGCCACTTGTCTTGCAGGAAACAGTCCAGTACTTATGCTGCAGTGCCACACAAGGTCTCCAATGAACTCCTTGATGGTAGTTGTGGTTGCATGCCACCGAGTCAGTTCAGATTCATAGCAACCCTGTGTACGGTTTTCGTGGCTGTAAATCATAAAGGGAGCAGAAAATCTCATCTTTCTCCTGGGGAATGACTGGTAAATTCAAACTGCTGACCTTATGTTTAGCACTTCCGCTCATAATCCACTACTCTACCATGTCTCTTTTATGAATCCCTTGTTGTTGTTAAGTGCCATCAAGTCAGTTCTGACTCATAGTGACACTCTATAAGGTTTCTGAGAAATGGCTGGTTAGTTTGAACCACTGACCTTGTGGTTGAAAGTGACCTTGCATTCCAGAGCTTACTCTACAGCATTACACTAGGAGGAGCCCCTTAGTCATCCATAAAATATGGAGAAAGATTTTGAATCATTAATTAAAAACCAATTCATTAGTCCAAATATGAATATGGGATGACAAAAATTGTCTAAGGTAACGTAATTAAAAAAAAAAAAAAAGAAGGTGTAACATGACACAATTCATTCAGAAGATACTTTGGCAATATATGTAGATCTTAGAACATTCAGATATTAATTCTACTTCTAAAAATCAATGCTAGATATTAGGTGAGTGATGTAGATAAAAATATAAGTTAAAGGATAATCATCACAGATTTTTAAAAATTTAAATTATAGTGATTATTTATAGTGATTATTCAAGATATTGGAAATAACTGGCGCAATTATGGCACTATACTATGAAGTATAATTTAGTCATTATAATAGTGGGTTTTGAAACTTTTAAATGGCACAGAACAATGTTAACAATGTTATGTAAAATGAATAGAGTGATAAGAAAACTGCAAATATTCTATCCACAATGTTGTACATAGGATCTTTTATGAAAGTGCATTCAAATTTCTGTATACACCAGGACTTGTATATAAATATAGATATACTAAATAAACACATAAAATATTAAAATTGTTATCCCTTGGATGATCAGACTATAAGCAATGTAATAATTGGTAATTTAAATTTTTTTCTTTACATATTGATGTTGCTTAGGCCTACACTAGTTGTACACCTGAGTAACGTTACATTGAATAATATTTTTGTAGTTTTTGTTGTCTACCATTGAGTCAATTCCTACAGACAGAGACCACATACACAGCAGGATTAAATAATGACAAGGTCTGTGTCACCCTCACAGTCATTGCTATGTTTGAGATAATTGTTGAAATTATCATGCCAGTCTGTTTTTCAGTCTTCTTTTTCACTGACCCTCTACATTGCTAAGCATGATATCTGCCTTAGACTGGAATCTCTAGAGAAACAAAATTCAT
>NW_006408719.1:5340606-5341615 GCF_000296735.1 Chrysochloris asiatica | reverse complement strand
CTACTCCCGTAAAGATTTACACCCTCGGAAACCCTGTACAGGGTCACTATGGGTCGGACCCGACTCGATGGCACTTAACAACAACAACATATATATTGAACACATAGCATATATATTATATATTTATAATATATCTCCACAATAGGAGATCTGGTAGCGCAGTGGTTATGAATATGGCTGCTAACCTTAAGGTCAGCAGTTCAAAACTACCAGCGGTTCCGTGGAGAAAGATGAGACGTTCTGCTCCCGTAAAGATTTACAGCCTCGGAAACCCTGTGCAGGGTCACTATGAGTTGGAACCGACTCCATGGTACTTAACAACAATTGTGGCACTGCTGGATAAGCACTGGACTGCTAATTGCAAGGTAGGCAGTTCAAACCCACGAATCACTTTTGGAAAAATCTATATTGGGTTGTTATGAGTCAGAAATAACTCAACAGCACTTAAGAACAATAACATATGCATATATATAATATATATATTGTTGTTGTGAAGTGCCGTCGAGTCGGTTCTGACCCATAGCGACTCTGTATAGGGTTTCCGAGGAGCAGCTGGTGAACTTGAACTGCCAACCTTGCAGTTCAAATGGTTTTGCAGTCTGGAGCATTAACCCACAGTACCACACCAGGACTCTCTCTCTCTCTCCATGGATATGGATATGGATACACACACACACACACACACACACACACACACACACATATGAAACTCTTATATATATAAGAGAGAGAGAGAGTTCTGAGTTCTGTTGTGGCACTATGGGTTAATGCTCTGGACTGCAAAGTTTGTTTGAACTGCTCATTGGAAACCCTATACTGACTTGATGTCACTTAACAACAATAAATATACAGTGAGAGAGAAAGAGAAAGCCATATGCTAGAGTGCAAGGTCGGTTTGAATCTCAAAATTGATAACTCAAGCTCACCAGCCACTCCTCAGAAATGTTATACACAGTAACTGTGAGTCAGAACAGACTCGAAAACACTTAACAACAACAGGAATGAATCT
>NW_006408719.1:5333979-5340506 GCF_000296735.1 Chrysochloris asiatica | reverse complement strand
ATAATCAACAACAGCTGCTTCTCAGAAACCCTATACAGGGGAACTATGGGGTCAGAATTGACTCAACATCAGTTATATATACTGTATATGTTAAGTTATATATTATAAATATGAGAGAGAGATTCAGAATAGATTCAATGTCACTTAACAAATACATACAAAGGCGTTTATGTCAAGGAAATGACACACAGTTGTAGAAGCTGGCAAGTTCAGTCTATGCCAAGGAAATGACTCACAGAGTTGTAGAAGCTGGCATGTTCAATCTGTGGTTCTGATATCAGACTGATGGTTTCTCCTGACTCATGTAGCTGCATAAGCTGATTAACCAAATATTGAAATGTCAAACAACAGGATTCAGAGATATATGAATCCAAGATTGGCAGATATGATGGCACTTACTGATGACTCCCAGGATTGGGAGGCAATATAGTAGGTCACTGGCTCAATTCCAAATGACCTGAGGTCAGATGACATGTCAGATGCAAGATCCAGACCCATCAAAACGCAGCTGTACTTTCCCCTGTGTGACCAATGTGTCGGAAATAAGTCACAGACCTAGGAAACTTCCTCTCAATTGATTGGAGGCTTCTAGAAGATTTCACCATGGAGTTGATTACATTGCATCTATTCTCATCATGGAAAATAACTACATGTTAACAGCTAAACCACTGAGAATCATGACCCAGTCAAGTTGACACAAAATCTTATTTTTCCACCCCTTGACAGTTTGGTGCTTATATTTGTTTAAATCATACATAACCTCTAAATAATTCAAGAATGAATTCATACTTGAGCCAAGACATTTGGGAAAATTTATTGGAAAAGAACCATGCTTATGCCCATTTCAAAGAAAGGTGACCCAACAGTTTGTGAAAATCTTCAAATAATATCATTAAAATGCCATGCATTTAAAATATTACTGAAGATAATTAAAAAGCATTTGCCGCAATAAATCGACAAAGAGTTAACAGAAATCAAACCAGATGAAGAAAAGGACATGGAATGAGGGATATCATTGCTGATGTTAGATGGATTTGGACTGAAAGCTAATACTACCAGAAAAATATTTTCTTGTGCTTTATTGATTTTGCAAAAGCATTCAACTGTTTGAATCATAGCAAAATGCAGATGACATTGTATGTAATAGGTATTTTATAACTTGAGGAACCAGTACATAAATCAAGAGGCTCTCAATGGAACACAAGAAAGGGGTATTGACTTGTTTAAAATCAGGAAAAGGTTACACCCGGATTGTATCCTTTCACCATACTTATTCATGCTGTATGCCTAGCAAATAATCTGAGAACTTAGATTATATGAAAATGAGCTTGGTATCAGCATTGTAGGAAAACTCATTAACAACTTGTGATATGCAGATATCAAAACCTTGTTTGCTGGAAGTGAAGAGAACTTGAAATCGTTGCTGATGAAGATCAAAGACTACAGCCTTCTGTAAGGATTGCACATCAATGCTTTTACAGTTGAACCAATAAATAACATAATGATAAATGGAAAAAAATACTGATGTTGATTATAGTGGTAAAATAACTAATTTTCTTGGAACCACAATCAACACTCATTGAAACAGCAGTCAAGAAATAAAATGATATATTTTATTAAGCAAATCTGCTTCAAAATACTCTTTTTAATGTGTTACAGAGCAAAGATGTCAGTCTGAGGACTAAGGTGTACCTGATCAAAGTCAAAGTATTTTCAACTGCCTCATATGCACATGAAAGATGGATAATGGTTTAGGAAGACTTTAAAAGAATCGAAACATTTGAATTATGATGTTTGTGAAAAATTTTGAAAGTACAGTGGATGCTAAGAAAAACAAACAAATAAGTCTTGCAAGAAAACTTCTAGATGTTCCTGAGAAGCAAGGATGGCAAGACATTGTCTCTGGTACTTTAGACATGTTGTCAGAATGGATCAGTCCCTGGAGATACCAACATGCTTGGCAAAGTGGAGATTAATCAAAAAAGAGGAAAACTCTCAACAAGATTGATTGACACAGTGACAGCAACGATGGACTCAAACACAACAATTGTGAGTATTGTCCAGGACTAGGCAGTATTTCATTCTCTTTTGCATAGTGTCATCATGAATCAAAACTTACATGAAGGAATCTAACAACAACCACAGCAACTTGTGCCTAACATGATACTACTAATATGCATCCAGCTGAAAACATACTATCCCCTTAATATAGCTTATATTTTATAAGTGAATGAACAAAAATATTTGCACACATACAAGAAAAAAATACTCATAACAATTAGAATCATCATGATGTGGTGCTGTAGGATAAACCATGGATGGTTAACTGCAAGGTTGGCTACTCAAATCGACAAGTTATTTCTCATGAACACTATACAGGGTCGCTATGAGTTGGAACCAACTCGGCAGCACTTGGCAACAACAATAACAAATTCTGGAACTGGTCACATAACTGTAGCTAATGTTTAGAACTACTTTCGTCCACTATCTATTCTGTATTAAATTTGCCCTTGGTGGGAACTTCAGCTGTTCATAGCTCATTGCCTGGTGGGTGACCCAAACCTTCATTCCTGAAGGACCTGTGCCATCAATAATCATATCAGAATTGGATTGCAGTAGTTTACCCTTAACTTTTATCATAGGGCATAGTAGTACTAAGAGACTTCGTAACAAATGTCCTAAATTCCACACATATTCTTATTCACCTCCATTGTATAGTATCAATCTTTCCTCCTACCCCTGGTAATCAGGATCAATCACACAACCCAATGTAGTAACTCTGTTCTTTGCCTGTTGATCGAGGGGCATGAGGAACCCAAAGTGGCCAGGGGACTGTCTTAAATTCCAATACAATGGAATCAGTATTGTGTTGGAATATCCCTCCCATTGGACATAAAAACTCCAGACCTTAATAACATAGGGCCTCAGAGACAGGAAGAATATAAAATATGTTTATAACAGATCATTATTTGTAATAATATCTCTCCTATTTCTACCTCTTGGTTCCTGGACATATAATTCTTCACTATTGCATAAACAGCACCATATATTAGACATTAGTGTAGAGCATATACAGCTTCTTGGAGAATATTGCTCCAACCCTACAAATTGTTGCCTCATAACTGATACTATAATTGTGTTTTTAGAAGACCATTTCATCATTCTATCAATTCAACTACGGCAAGATAGCATGCAATATAGTTGTTGCTGGTGGTGATTGTTTAAACTCATAGCAACACTGTACAGGGTTTCTGAGAAGCAGCTGGTGGATTTGACCTTCTGATTATCAATCCAGTGCTTATCCTACACTGCCAATACCATGAGCATGCACCCATTTCCACAATTCATTTGCTGTGAATTGAATCCTTTTATACAAGAAGATTATGCTTGAGCTATCATGACAGTGGATACGGTTTTATAAGACCGCAGTGAGCAGTTTTGGCAGATGCATTGCATTAGGTGAAGACCAATCCTTATACAGAATAAATGTCAATTCCAGAAAGAAGAACATTCTGCCCTTTACATGATGGAAGTAGTCCAATGCAATCAAACTGTCACCAGGATCCTGGAGGAATGGTCTTATATTGTGGATTCATTGTTGTTTTCTGCAGACGGCAGATAAGGCACTCAGTAGTGTGTATATACATGTCAGACATAGTGAGTGCTAATCTATGCCTCTTGGTCTATGTATAACTTGCATCCCTACCACTAAGGCCACTTTGCTCATGAGCCCATCGGGCAATGATAGGAGTGATCAGGGAATGAGAATGATTAGTTTCTAAAGAATATGTTATCTTATCACTTTGATTGTTAAAATATTCCTCTGCTTAGGTAAACCTTTGTTGAATAGTCACAGAAGACACAAATACCTTCATACATTGTACCAATCAGAGAGGTCTATCCAAATACCACTTCCCCACACCTCCTTTTCAACAATAATTTAATCATGTTCCTTCTAAATTCCTGACCATCCAGCCAAACCATTGGCCATAGCCCATGAATCAGTATATATTCACATATGGCCAGTTTGCCTTATAAGTGAAATGATTAGCCTGCTTAAAGTTCTGATCCTTGGGAAGATTTCCCTTCACCACTGTCCTTCAGAAAAGTCCCAGAAAGAGGCTAAAATGCTGCTGCTACTTTCTAGTAGTACCTCTATATTGTTCATTACCATCTGTAAACCAAGCACACATTTTCTCTTCCTCAATCAACTAATATAGAATTCTCTGAGCGCATAAGTATAGAATGGGAGAGGAGAGATAATATTATAGGAGTAGAGGACATTTAGGCCACTTCTTCATGCAAATTTCTCATTCCTTGTGGTTTTGCTCAAATACAATCCCATATATACCAAACCCATTTAGCAATGGGTCACTATTGTGCACATCCAACTTTATGACTGTGTAGGTATGACAACACCCAGTTCATGATAGACAGCTCAGTTCTGTGGTGACTTATTTGCCCATGGTTCAGTCTCTACTAAGAATCAGTAGGAAGGCATTTTTTTTTTTTTTTTCTCAAAAAGAAAGTAATTATCTGGAGATGGTGGCAGGGCTTTGCTCCAAAATCCTAATTCTGTCATTTTTGTGTCTCTTGATTGCTGCATTTAATTAATTTACTTTTACTGTAATTATCAATAAGTATCAATTGATAGCTGTCATTCTGCTGTGTCTCCCACCCCCCCACCCCCACTCCCCCGTGGCACTACTGGTTTCATCATTTTCTATGCTGAGTTTATTTTTATTGTGGGCTTTCATGTCACTGTTCATTGTTGCTTTTCAGTGTTTGACAATGCTTTATGATTTTCCTCTTTTATTTTAAGGAGAAGATATATTACTTTTCCTTGTTGTTATCATGTAATCTATTTAATTATTCCTTAGTTTGAAACAATCTATTCTGCCTTGAAATATACTTGATATCTCTCCATTTGGAAGTATTATAACTGTACTGTTGTTATTGTTGTTGTTAAGTATCTTGCAGTCGGTTCCAACTCATAGTGACCCTGCACAGGGTTTCTGAGGCTGTGAATCTTTACAGGAGCAGAAAGCTTCATCTTTCTCCCTCGGAACAACTGGTAGTTTCCAACTGCTGACCTTGAGGTTAACAGCCCAATTTGTAACCACTACACTACCAAAGCTCCTTATAACTCTACTATTCTCTCTTTCTGCCTTGTAATTATTACTTTGCCAAAAGTTGATACCTCTGGTTTCCCACTTACAGACTCGTAAGTTTGTTTTACTTTGAATACTTCTATATCTGAGTTGACTTTTATGTGGTGTTGCCATATGTGTTGCTATGTTTCTCAGGTTGTTTTCTGCTGCTGTGTTTTCTCTGTTCAAATAACTCTCTTAATATTTTGTTTAAAAACAAACGCTTTTATTTCATTTATCTTGAAATGTCCTTGTTTTCTGTCATATCTGAGAGTAAAGTTTACAATATACATAAATCTTGTTTGGCTTCTCTTTTTCCTTTTAGATTTTTATATATAGCATCTCATTGTCTTCTTCCCTGCGTGGTTTCTGCTGAGAAATCAGAGCTATTCTTCCTGTTTCTTCTTTGTAGATAAAGTTTTGTTTCTCCAAATCTGCTCTCAGGATTATTTCCTTGTTTTATGCTTTGGAGTGTTTGATTATAATATGTCTTCATTAATTCGTTTTTGAGTCCATCCTGTCTGGATTTAGTTCAGTTTCTTCAATGGATATACTCTTGTATTTTGTGATGTTAGGGAAATTTTCATCCAACAACTCTTCAGCAATTTATCTGTGCCTTTTTCTCTTCCTTTTCTAGAATTCTGATCACATATAAGTTATTTCTCTTGATTGTGTCCCACATAAACTTAAGCTTCCTTTAGAGTTTTCTGTTGCTGTTCTTTATTCTGATTGTTCCCCTAATAGATTAGTATTGAAAGACTTGTCTTAAGCTTATTAATTTAGCATCCCTTTGATTCATTTCTACACCGTTGCTTTTTCAGTGTATTATATAGTTCTGAATTATTTAAAATTTTTATGGTTTGTACTTTTTAATTTATCTTGTCATTTTATTTTTCAACTTCATATTTTTCAATCTTTCTCTCAATCCATTGAAGGCACTTAATGGCACTCTTTCTCAAGTAGTGCCAATGATATTTCTTCATCATAAACTTTTTTTTCAAGCTCTGCATTGAAGTCATTTAAGTCATTATGTCCTGTTTCTTTGTGTTAATAAAAAATATTTGTTGCCTCTGAGATATTAGAGTGTCATTGTATCTGTGTTTAATTGATGATTGCATGTTGATGTGTTCTTTGGCAATCACAACCTGCCTTTTCCTGGATACATTAGAGTGGAAATGTATGCAATGTTCTTTGTTCACTGTCACTGTAGATAAGTTTAGGTAGATTATTATTATTTTTTAATTTAAGGTTTTATTGTGCATTGAGTGAAAGGTTACAGGGTATATCATCAGTTTTACATTCAACAAATCATATACCTTGTTTCATTACATTGATTATAATCCCCTCCATGTACCATCAGTTAACATTATTTCTCTC
>NW_006408719.1:5330274-5332227 GCF_000296735.1 Chrysochloris asiatica | reverse complement strand
TTGCCTGCATGGTTTCTGTTGAGAAATCTGAGGTTAATCTGATTTGCTTGCCTTTGTATGTTATATTTCTCTTTTCCCTAGCTGCTTTCAAGATTGTGTCCTTATCTTTGATTTTGGAGAGCTTGATTATTATATGCCTTGGTGATTGTCTTTTAAGGTCTATCCATCCTAGGGTTCGTTGAACTTCTTGAATACTTATCTTTTCATTTTTCAGGATTTTAGGAAAATTTTCTTCCAGAACTTTTTCAACTATCTCCTCTGTGGACTCATTTGATTGTTTCTGTTCTGGAATGCCAATAATTCTTATGTTATTCCTCTTCATGTTATCCAACATGAATCTTAGGCTTTCTTCAGATTTTGTTATCCTTTTTTGTGTTTGTTCTTCTATCTTAGTAGTGTTTAGAGATTTATCTTCTAGCTCACTAGTTCTGGAGTCTATGTCTTCAATTCTACTCCTTTGCCTTTTCAGTGTATTGTCCATATCTGATATTCTATTATTAATCATTTGAACCTCTTTCTGTAGGTTTTGAATTGTTTCCAATGCTGTATCTATCTTATTTGATTGTTCCTGTAGAGCTTTCCCGACTTCTTCCTTATTTTTCTTAACTCCATTGTATAGTGTTTTCATACACTTTATAATCATTTTTCTGAATTCCTTCTCCCGAATTTCTAAAGCTTGCTCATCTTCCAGTATGGAGTGTAGGTCTACTTCTAGCTCATTTGCCTCAGTTACTTTATCTCATTTCTGGACATGTGCAGATATGGTCATCTGCTTCTGTTTTTTTTTCGGCATATTCAGGGGTTATCTGTGACCTTAATACTTAGATGGGTATGTATTTTGGTATTTTTTATGCTTTCTGATTGCCTCCAGGTAGATGTGACCAAGAAATGGGCTTCCCTTTTCACTCTTCTTTTAGGATTTAATTTTCGGCTTATTTCTTTTTTTTTGTCTGCTTGTCACACTCAACAATCCCCGTTCAGGCCTTGTTTCCAGTTGTAAAGAGTTCAGGGCCAGTTGTGGCCGTTTGATTTTAATTGGAAACTGTCTCTTTAAATTTTGAAGAGATCTGTGAGCATGTGTTGCAGTACCCTATGAGGATGGAGCTGAGGTACCCACTATCTCAGGCACCCCTATAGTCACCACAATGAAGGTGTGCAGACTGCAAGGGACAAATGAACAGCTACCAAAAGAAAAGAAATTCCACACCTTTATCTCCGCAGTTCTGTCAGGCATCTTTGGCCACTGGGATCCTTCCCCCGCTAGGTCTCACCAAAGATGGCAGTTCCTGGAGCAGCTGAGCATCCTGGACTAGAAACCAATGGATTTCTTGCTTCTTCCACAAATTCCTCCAGCTGTAAGCCTTCCAACCTTCTAAATATTCCTTTATATGTGGTTCAGAGTTCTGGGACCATCCTCTGAGCCTGCTTGGTTGGGTATTTCGTATTGTTGCTGATTGAGCTCGTCACTGGACTTCCACCCGATCTGCCATCTTGTTTGTTTTCTCAAGTTTACATTAGATTTGTCTGCTGTTTTCTGCTGTCTTTCTTTGATATGGTGGTACAGGAGATGTAGCAACCCTCACCCAGTAAGTGAGTCTTCAGTAGGTAAGGATGTGGTTGTGATATATGGGCATGGTTACTGTCTCCTTCTGGGTAGGGCAAGAAAAAAACGAACAAACAAGCAAACAAAAAAACAAACAAACAAAACACAGCAAAAATGAATATAGAAAAAAACAAAAACCTAACATATGGCATCAAGATAATATAACTACAAAATGATAAATGGGTAAGAAAATAAAATCAAATGAATGAAAAAACACAACAAACAGAAATATGGAAAATAGTTTTGAGAAAAAAAAAAGCAGGAAGCAAAACTAGAGAGGGTGAAGAAGAAAAGAAAAAATAGATAAGAATGTAGTAAAGAAAAATTAAGAGTAGAAAAACAGGAACAAA
>NW_006408719.1:5285995-5330108 GCF_000296735.1 Chrysochloris asiatica | reverse complement strand
AGAAGAAAAATCAAACAAAAGGGGGAAACGGTGACTACTGAGACAAGAGCAGGACCCAGAGAGGAGTAAACCGTGGGAAGCAGGGTACCTGGTATAGGTTGGAACATTCTTCCAAGAAGTTCATAGGATGCAGTCAATAGAAGAATAATATGACAAGTCCTAGAGGGTGTTCCTGTTGGCCTAGATGTTGTCTGTTGTCAGGGCACCTGATTTGGAGTACGTTTGTGCCAGCTAAGGTGGTGGCTGAGGCCAAGATGCTTGTTGCCGCATGAACTCTTTGAGGCTCAAAGGACAGCTTGAGAGAGGTGACTGATTCTTGCAGGTAGTCCTGCTCACCCTGGGGTGGCCAAGTATCTCACACTGAGTATTCAGCTGGTGTGATGAGGGAGGGTTCATTCACCTCTAGACACAAGAGTAATTCACTCCATTCCTGATCCATAAAAGAATATCTACAACCTCTGGAAGGGTCAGGGCTATGCAGGAGGTGGGTGAAGGTTAGAGTTGGTCATGCTTCTGGTCACCATGAAGGTGTTGGGAACAAAGGAAAAGTGCACCTTTCTCACAACCAGCCCCTGACTCTATGTTTGTACTATAAGGCCACTTTCTCCCTCAAATGCAAGTTGCAAAAGTTCAATATGGTCATCTCGTGTCAGAACAATGAAGAGTTTACTCATTTGTCTCTTCTCTCACCAATTGTTTTTCCATTTTTTTTTTTTTTAATTTAAGGTTTTTATTGTGGATTCAGTGAAAGTTTACAGGGCATATCATCAGTTTTACATTCAACAAATCATATACCTTGTTTTATTACATTGATTATAATCCCCTCCATGCACCATCAGTTAACAGAATTTTTCTCTATCCACTTTAGTTTTATAAAAAACAAACAACAAAAAAACCCCACTCAGGCATATATAACAATTTACATATCCAAAGGGCACATTCTGCAAGTCTGCTCCCGGCCACCAGCTCTTAGTCCTTCTCTTCTTAGTCCATGAATCTAGAGTTCTCAGCCGATCTCCATCTCCATGCCCCCATCTCTGCCTCCATCTCTGGCGCTGCTGCTTCTCTGGATAAGGTCCCACATTCTGTTTGTGCGTTCCTCTCTGTTTCTGGACTGTAAGATTAACCTCTCCTCTTTTTTTGTTACAAAAGTTACACCTTTACAATTGTGACAGTCGTGATTAATCATGATAACAATTATTCACCAATGAATCTTATGAATCTTATTCCCATCTCTTTTCACCAGACCCATCTAGACAAGATGACAGCTATTCAGTGGGGACTCTTTCTTTTCCCCCATACTCTTAAAATAAATTCCCTCTTGAAACCTTGTAAGCCAGTCACTTCGTGCCTTTATTGCCCCCCTCATTTCAGGTAGCCAATTTCTAAGTTGCCTGACCCTATCCACCCTGTGCTCAGAGGGGATAGCATTGATAATTGATGTGAAGACTCTTTCCCTCTCTGTTGATATTTAGAGTAACTACCGCTCTGAGTATAGGTCAGGTTCATCATGAAGATGCATCTTCTGTCCAGTCTGCTTGTCTTTTCTATTGGGAATATCTCACCTCATAAATTTCTAGATGGGACTCAGGATTCCACCTAAGGTCCTATACTCTGTAAAGGCTTTGCATGAAGCCTATTTAACTGGGCAAGTTGTAGAACCCCTTTTAGGTATTCCAATCTGTTATAGGCTGAAGGCCGGCTTACAAGTTTTCTCTAATCGTGTTTCCCAACATTCCTTTCTATCTCACCCAAGTGTCTATTTTACAATAGTAGGCAAGGGAAACTAATATTGATAAGGCAATCAAGGATTTTATTATTATTTCCCCTCTTCAAGCTATACCTAGATCCCTGTATCCCAGAGCCCTGTAGTTCCAAAGTTGTGTATGCATCACTATTTACCTCTGTCCCACTAGGCCATGCAAACCTGTCTCAGTGTTCCCCTATCTATCTTGTTCTTCTGTCTCCTCCCCTCTTCTTGGATTGTCCTCCCCAACACCCAACATAAACCCTCCACCCCAACCCCATTGTGGTTACCTTATTATATTCCATTAGTTCTTCCCTCCATTTAAGACAGTCTATTTTATCCAGTAATCTACCTGACCTTCCCACCATCTGGATCTCTGTTCCTCTGTGTTTACCATTTTTCATATTGTAATTGTTTTGATCCTAGACTGATGTCCCAGATCCTCTGTTCTTATAAATTTATTTTGTTCTTGACTCTTCCTTGTGTTGACTGAGTTCAGGTTGATGTTGCCACGTACATCATTCTGTAGTTGTGTGTTCTTGTTGGTTCTTGGTCCACAGAACTTCCTTTAGGATGTTTTTCAGAGCAGGGTTAGCTATGGCAAAATCCCTTAGCTTCTGCTTATCCTGGAATGTTTTGATTACACCATCGTATTTGATTGTCAGCTTTACTGGGTAGAGGATTCTTGGGTAGCAGTTTTTTATCTTTCAGTTTTATATATGCCTTCCCATTGCCTTCTTGCCTGCATGGTTTCTGTTGAGAAATCTGAACTTAATCTGATTTGATTGCCTTTGTATGTTATAATTTTCTTTTCCCTAGCTGCTTTCAAGATCCTGTCCTTATGTTTGATTTTGGAGAGCTTGATTATTATGTCTTGGTGATTTTCTTTTAGGATCTATCCATCATGGGGTTTGTTGAGCTTCTTGAATGCTTATCTTTTTGTTTTTCAGGATTTTAGGAAAATTTTCTTCCAGAACCTCTTCAACTATATCCTCTGTGGACTCATGTGATTGTTCCTGTTCTGGAAAGCCAATAATTCTTATGTTATTCCTCTTCATGGTATCCAACATGAATCTTAGGCCTTCTTCAGATTTTGTTATCTTTTTTGTGTTTATTCTTCTATCTTAGCAGTGTTGAGAGATTTATCTTCTAGCTCATTAGTTCTGGTGTCTATCTCTTCAGTTCTACTCCTTTGACATTTCAGTGTATTGTCCATTTCTGATATTCTATTATTAATCGTTTGGACCTCTTTCTGTAGGTTTTGAATTTTTTCCAATGCTGTATCTAACTTATTTGATTGTTCCTGTAGAGCTTTCCTGACTTCTTCCTTATTTTTCTCAACTACATTGTATAGTGTTTTGATACATTTTATAATCATTTTTCTGAATTCCTTCTCAGGCATTTCCAAAGCCTGCCCATCTTCCAGTATGGAGTGTAGGTCTACTTCTAGCTCATTTACCTCAGTCACTTTATCTTGTTTCTGGACATGTGCAGATATGGTCATCTGCTTCTGTTTTTTTTCAGCATCTTCAGGGGTTATCTGTGGCCTTAATACTTAGATGGGTGTGTAAGGAGTTTCAAGATGCCACTGTTGGTCATTTTGATGTAACTTAGGATTTAATTTTCAGCCTATTTCCTTTTTTATTTTTTTTCTGCTTGTCACGCTCCACAATCCCCGTTCAGGCCTTGTTTCTTGTTGTAAACAGTTCAGGGCCGGCTGTGGCCATTTCGTTTTAATTGGAACTGTCTCTTTAAATTTTAAGGAGATCTGTGTGCATGCGTAGTAGAACACTCTGAGTGTGGGGCTGGGGTGTCCACTAGCTCAAGTACCCCTATAGTTACCAGAATGGGGGTGCTCAGACAGCAAGGGATGATTGAACAGATACCAAAAGAAAAGAATGTCCACACTTTTATCTCCATGGTTCTGCCAGGCATCTGTGGCCACTCAGATTCTTCCCCTGCTTTGTCTCACCCAAGATGGCGGCTCCTGGAGCAGCTGAGCATTCCAAACTAGAAAGCAATGGGTTTCTTGTTTCTACCACAAATTACCCCACCTGTAAGCCTTCCAACCTTCTAAATATTCCTTTATACATGGTTCAGAGTTCTGGGACCATCCCCTGCGCCTACTTGGTCAGGTATTCTGTGTTGTTACAGGCGGAGATCTTCACTACACGTCCACCTTGTTTGTTCTCCTCTCTCACCATTTTTGACCCACTTCTTCTCCACGCCAGTATTCAACCCAATTCTCTACCCTTTCCTTTTATGCGCTGATTTCCAGAATTGTCATCTGTACTGTTACATTAGGTCTTTCATCATTGTTCAAGAAGGTCGGTGTAACATGTCTACTTAGTTAGCCATCTTGCCTTAAATATCTATAAAGTTTTCAGTCACTAATTTTGTTGCTCTTGGTATTTCATAAGTAGACCACCAAATTCTTCTTCCAACACTGTCTTATTTTGGAATCTCCATTTTCAAGCTGTCAATTGGGCATGATCATGCTGTCTTCATAATTCTGGTGGTATACTTTCTTGCATCATAGCAACATAAAATCCAGTAAAATACAATAAACTGACAGAGTATTCAACAAACAATCCAGTACAATATAACGAACTGAGAGAGTAGTAGTGATTTTTTGTAAGCTATGCATAAATATATATATACACACAGAGAGGCTGCATCACCTGTAATTTTGATCCCTTAAATTTAGTGGGTCCCATTCATATCCATCTTTAAAGGGCCAACATTGGTTCTGATACATAGTCTCCAGGGCTGAAAAACTTTGCTTTACTGTGTATTTTATCATTCTTGTGTATCATTTTTTAAAATAAGAGCATGCATGTATTGTGGTTTCCTCATGTTGTATATAAGGACTGTTTTCAAGACTAGTCTGGAGAAGCATGCCAAAGTAACACAAATATGTCTTTGACATTCCTTGTAGTACACCATTTTGAATTTTTACAGTTTCTTGCCAATCTTTGTTATCTCCTTCCACATGACTTTCTTGGAATTAATTTCATCATTTAACCAGGACTTTTCTCTCAGTGAATTGTTAGAAAAACCATTGGAAGTTTCATCAGAGAATGTTTTCTTATTTTCTCCCATCATGTATCAGGGTAAATCTAAAAGAATTATCGCAACATCATAGAAATATCCATTAAACAAAATATCAAAATGTGAAGCTATTACTTATTAGCATATTTTCCTTCTAGGACTACATACTTATGAAAGCAATCTTTCAGTGTCTCTAAATCTTCCATGAAGAATTCTGTGCTCTTCAATTATACCGTGTAAGGAAACAGTTTTTGGCATCCTCAAGGGACTCAATCTATGTTCCTTTGAAATGAGCTTTGAATTTGGGGAACCAAAAGAATTCTGAAGAGGAAATATCAGGGCTGTAGGGTGACTTGAATTAGGTAAATCAAAATAATTATCTTGAGACAGCATTTGTTTCCCTGGAAGAATGAGCAGCTGCATTGTCCATATAGGGGTAAAAATAACACTTGGCACATCTTTTCTGGCCCTTTTCTTACCAATGCAATTTAAAATCTTCTTAAAAACTGTTTAAAATAAGCCTTCATGGAAGATGGCAAATTGCACAGAAATTATGAGGGAATTATTTGCAGCAAGGTTACCGAAAACCAAATGAGACAAATGAAGAGGCTGGTCCTTGAACTCTGATCATTGAAGGAATGGATATAAAAGTGGATCAAGTGCTTGCTGGTAGAGGAAGATGAACAACGAGACTAGAGAGGAGGTGACTGATGAGTAGTGGCAGCTGACAGGACTTGCCACAATTACCTTGACAGTGCTCAAATAACATTAGTGATGAGAGAACATATTCACATTGCAGAAACCTACCTGTGACTCAAGGAGTCAAAGGTGAGACTTATTTTTCCCATCAGCATATACCCCCAAGGACTCTCCCACTTTCCAGGCAATTGGAATTCCTCAGAGGTTGTAAGCGCCATGGAGTAGCTATCTACAATGACTCAACTAGGAAAGTCCTTGCTCCATCGTTGCAAAGTCCACCCTAGCTTCCCCTGGACTGGCTCTCAGTAAGAGAGGTGGGAGAATGGATATGTGAGGTTGGGAAAAAAAAAAAAAAAGGTGGGGCAGGGAAGAGTCTGGTGATCTGTGTGAACTCACACGATGAAGCTTGGCCATCTTGATTTTTCTCAGGTGACTGTGAAGGAAAGAGGCCAGTAGGTGGTAGAGAATGAACATTATTGGCAGAGATATAGTGGTTGACATTCATGTTTCCCTATGTTGGCTATTTTGTTTGTTTTCTTTCTTCTTGCTCCACCCAACAGGATATAGAAACAGTGGCCATACAATCAAGCCACAGCCATAACAACTACAGCTTCACCAACTGGTGAAGTGCCAACAACAGCTGCTATACATCACAACAGCAAGTACAATCAACATCAGATAAATCCACTATGAATTGTACTATATGAATAGTGAACGGGGAATGATGCACAAGGTCATCTCCTGATCATGCCTACCAGGAGACAGATGGAGAGTGCCTAAGAATACACACACATACATTCATCAACGTAATACAAATACGACACCACAATGCCTAGAAAACAGAAGAAAATTTATGTTCACATGAAGAAAAATAGAGAATAGCTCAAACAAATGACCAAGAGGCAGAGCTAGAAAATTATTTTTTTATGAAGAAGAGGCATGGGAACAACCTGAAAAATAAATTCAGAAGAATGATATTTAGATACATCCAAACAATTGACAAAAAGGAAAGAAAAATGTGGACGAATTTTGAAAAATGTTACAGGAACAATCAAACAAAATAGATACAGAATTGTATACAAAATACAAAACCTGCAAATAAAAATCCAAAAGGCCAGTACTAAGATATCAGAAATGGCCAATATGCTGAAAAGGCAAAGAAGTAGATTTGAATCAATGGAAGCCAGAATCAGTGACTTTGAAGATAAATTTCTGAATACTAGTAAGTCAGAAGAATAATCAGAAAAAATAATGAAAAAAATCTGAAGAAAGTCTAAGATCTATGTGGCACAACATGAAGAGGAATAACCCGTGGGTGATCAGAATTCCAGAACAGGAGGATACAAAGAAGATTACAGAAAAGATAGTTGAAGAGCTGCTGGAAGAAAATTTCCCTAACATCACGAAAAACGAAAAGATAAGTACTCAATAATCTTAGTGAACCCCAAAAGAAAAGCAACAAGACTTACCATAATCTAACTTTCCAAAATCAAAGCCTAGGAAAAATCCTAAAAGAAGCTCAGGAAAAATGAACTGCTAAAAAACAAAGGAAAACAAATAGGATTACATTTTGATTTTTTTAGAAGAAACTATACTGGCAAGATGGCAGTGGGGAGTCACTACAACATTTTGAAAGAAAAAAAAAAAAAAAAAAAAAACACTGGCAAGCAAAAACCATATAGCCAGTAAAGGAGTTGCTCAAAAGATGATCGTGAAATGATAACATTAACCGACAAACAGAAATTAAAAGGAATTTAGAAAAATCAAGCCAACTTTACATAACAAATAAATGAAAGGGAGTCCCTTGAACTGAGAATCAACAAAAGCAGAAAACAACCAGGGATTGCCATACATGAAAACACCACCCGGAATTCAGTCTAGCAACATTCTTCTTGTTAAGTTCTGTGGAGTCAGTTTCAATCCATAGCAACTCTTTAGAGTATTTCTGAGGAGCAGCTGGTGAGCTTAAACTGATGACCTGGCAGTTGAAACCGACATTGTAGGCATTAACCACATCATCATACTTGGACTCCAATATAGAAATGGAAAATCTATGAAGATTTTGTGAATATTAAGACTATGAAAATATTGACAAAAACAGCACCAAAAAAGTAACAGTACAGGAGAACATGAGGAACAAAGAGAGCAGTAGCACCACATAAAATAATACAGCACAGTCATTGCAATCAACAGTTGTTGCTGTTGTTAGGTGCCATTGAGTCGGTACCTACTCATAGTAACCCTATACACAAAAAAATGAAACAATGCCCAGTCCTGAGCCAACCTCAAAATTATTGCCAGGCTTGAGCCCATTGATGCTCCCATATCACCAATCCATCTTGTTGGGTGCCTTCCTCTTTTTCAATTATGCTCCATCTTACCAAACATGATATCCTTCTCCAGTGACTGGTCCCACCTGACAATATTTCCAAAGTATGAGAGACAAAGTCAGGCCATCCTGGCCTCCAAGGAGTACTCTGGCTGCACTTCTTCCAAAACAGATCTGTTGGTTTTTTTGGCATCCCATGGCACTTTCAATAGTCTCCTCCAACACCAAAAGCATCAATTCTTCTATAGTCTTCTTTATTCACTGTACAGCTTTTGCATGCATATGAGGTTATTAAAAATACCATGGCTTGGATCAGGTGCACCTTAGTCCTCAGGCTGACATCTCTGCTCTTCAACATTTGAAAAAGGTCTTGTGCAACAGATTTACTTAATGCAATATGTCGTTTGATTTTTTTGACAACTGCTTCCATGAGTGTTGATAGTTGATCCAAGAATGAAGTCCTTGACAACTTCAATCTTTTCTCCATTGATAAGAATGGTGTTTATTGGTCCAGTGGTGAGGATTTTTGTTTTCTTCACATTGAGATGCAATCCATACCGAAGGCTGTAGTCTTTGATCTTCATCAGTAAATGTTTTAAGTCCTCTTCACATTCAGCAAGCTAGGTTGCATCATCTGCATATTGCAAGTTGTGTATAACCCAGTTTCTTGGATTATTTGTTCAGCATACAGGTTGAATAAGTATGGTGAAGGAATACAACCTTGTTGCACACCTTTCTTAATTTTAAACTATTCAGTGTTTCCATATTCTGTTCAAACAACTGTCTCTTGGTCCATGTACAGATTCCACATGAGCAAAATTAAGTGTTAAGGCATACTCGTGCTTTGCTACGTTGTCCATAGCTTGTCATGATTGACAAAATTGAAAGCTTTGCATAGTCAATAAAGCACAGGTAAACATCTTTCTCATATTCTCTGCTTTCAGCCAAAATCCATTGGACATCAGCAATGATTTCCCTACTTCCACTTCCTCTTCCGAATCCATTTTGAACCTCTGGAAATTCTCTATCAATGTAAGCTTGCAGCCATTTTTGTATTATCTTTAGAAAAACCTTACTTTGAATGGGGTATCAAAGGTATTGTCTGATGATTTCCACATTCCTTTGGGTCACCTCTTTTTGGAATGGGCACAAATACAGATCTCTTCCAATCAGTTGCACTCCACTCTTCTCCCTTGATATACCCTGGGTCCTCTGCTCCTCTAATGCAAGATCAACCACTTCCTTACTTTTGTTACAAATCATCTACATTTATATTTGAGACATTAACAATCATTCCTGACAGCAATTATTCACTAATGAATCATAAGAGTCTTATGTCAATCTCCTTTCAACAGTCCCATCTAGACAGATTGGCAACCACTCAGCGGAGTTTCTACTGTCCCCTACATCCTCTGAAGCAAAGCTCCCTCTTGAAAGCTTGTAACTCAGTAACTTTGTACCTTTGTACCCCCTCTCCCCATTTTGTGTAGTCAATGACTAAGTTGCCCATCCTTGTCAACCCTGTGTTCAGAGGTGGTGAGGTGATCCCTGTTGTAAAAATTTTTCCCTCTTTTATGCTACTACATCCATAAGTATAGTTCAAGAGAAGTGGAGGCCCCAGAGATGGAGTCAGAGATGATGGTGTGGAGAGATGGAGAGGCTGAGGACTCTAGACTCAAGGAAGGAGAAGGGCTGTGTGTTGGCTGCTGGGGGGGGGTGGTGGCTGGTGTGGAGGGTATACCTTTTGGTTATTTGAATGGTTATAGATTCCTGAGTGCTTTGGTGTACATAAAAAACAGCAGCAGCAGCAACAACAGAGGGTTTGGAAGCTAATGATGTTGAATGCATGGAGGGGATTGTAATCATTGCAATGAAACGAAATAGGATAGAATGGATATAAACCTGAAGCACTCTCTGGTCAAAGATCACACAAGTCACAATAAAAGCTTTAAAAAAATGTAAAACATAAAGAGAAAGAAAAAGCTACTGAGTAATAGAAAAAATAAAATGCAAAAAAAAAAAAAATTGAAGCTAATAAAAACTAAACAGAGCATACCAAAACCTTTCAGACACAGTAAAAGCAATGTTTAAAGGACAACAAATAGCAATAAATGCACACATCTCAAATAAAGAAAAACCAAATTCAACAATCTAAGCCAAATCTCTAACAATTAGAAAAAGACCAACAAAGTAACCTTACAGTCACCACAAATAAATAAGTAATAAAGATTAGATCTGAAATAAATTAATTAAAAAAACAGAAAAACAATAGGAAGAATCAGTAATAAAAAACACTGATTCTCTTAAAGGCTTAATAAAATTGAGAAACCACTGTCAAATCTAACAAAAGAACAGAGGAATTATATGCATATAGCATGCATAAGAAACTGTGTGGGTGACTCCCAATAAAACCAACGGAAATAATGACAGACTGCTATGGGGAGTTGCATTGTAACATATTTGAATATCTAGTAGAAATGGATTTATTTTTGGAAAACACGACCTACCACCATATTTCAAGAGTCCTGGTGTAGCCCTGTGGGTTAATGTTCTGGCCTACAAAGTTGGTTTGAACTGCAAAGTCGGCAGTTCAAGCTTACCAACAGCTCCTTGCAAATCCTATACAGGATCACTATGGGTCAGAACCAACTCGATGGCACTTAACAACAAACAAAATTGGAAAGAAGAAGTGAAACTCCCTTTATCTGTCAATGATATGATCCTATAGGTAGAAGACTCCACAAACTCAGCAAGAAAATTATTGGAATTCTTTGAAAGATTCAACAAAATGGCAGGGTCCAAGATCAATACACAGATATCAGTTGGATTCTTTTATATTAGTACAGACAGCTGTGAAAAGGAAATTAAGAAGACAATGCCATTTGTAATTGTTACTGAAGTGTAATATTTAGGAATTAATCTAACCAGAGAAACAAAATACCTTCTTAAAATAAACAACAAAAAAACACACACACTGAAAATCACTACAAAAAAAAAAAAAGAGAGAGTGAGAGAGAGATTTAAAGAAATGGAGGGATATATCATGCTCATGGATAGTAAGACTTAACATTGTGATAATGCCTCAAAGTCAGCAGTTTGAAACTACCAGCTGTTCCATGGGAGAAAGATGAGGTGTTCTGCTCCCTTAAAGATTTACAGCCTCAGAAACCCTGTACAGGTTTGCTATGAGTAGGAACCGACTCCACGGCACACAACAACAACAACAAATGTCAATACTACCCAAAGTAATTTTAAGATAAAACACATTCCCAATCCAGATTCCAACGTCATTCTATAAAGAGGACAAAATGATAATTAACTTTATATGTAAAGGAAAGAGACCTTGGAAAAGCAAAGCATGGCTAAAGAAGATGAAAAAAGTTAGAGACCTATCAGTCTATGAACTCAAAAATTTCTACACAGTCACAGTGGTCAAAGCATACTGGTACTGGTACAATGAAAGATACATGGATCAATAAAAGAAAATGGAGGACTCAGAAGTAAATTCATCCACATGTAGTCAACTGATCTTTAACAAAGGGCAAAACACATTAATGGGTAAGAGTCTCTTGAAAAAATAGTGCTGGAAAAACTGGAATTTGATTTACAAACTAATGAAACAAGACTCACATCTCACTTTATATACAAAAAAAAAGGATTAAAAATATAACTGTAAAATTTACAATTATAAAGATTAGCAATGACAAAATAGGGACAAGCTTAGGTGCTCTAATACAAGGCATACATACACTGTGAAACATATGAAAGAACACCCAAACAATAGAAAAAAAAAAAATTAAGAACTAAAAGTTAGAAGCATATATGCATCAAAGGATTTTGTCCAGAGTACAAAGGAGTCCCACAGACTGGAAAAAAACAAACAAACAAACAAAACCACACAATGATATATCAAACAAGGGACTAATATCTAAAATTTATAGAAAACTACAACACCTCTACAAGAAAATTACAAACAACCCTATTAAAAATGCGCACAGGCAAAAGGGGGTTTTAGGGCAGGAGAAGCAAAGACAGGCAGTGGAGGCTTCTTGGCAGAGGCATGAAAAAACCAGAAAGTGTGTTGTGCCTCAATTTACCCAGAAGACCACTCGCGACTCTCAGGATCAGCAAGGAAGCCTTTATTAGCTGGCTAGCGACTATAGCCTCCCTAAACGTGGGAAAGACTGCAGTCCCGACAGTTTTTCAAAGAGTATTCATACATATCTGACATTATCTTGTACAAACCAAGGGTAGGGGATGAGCTTTTAGGGTGGGGACTAGGGGTACGTCTGCAAGACCAGTTACTTCTCAAGATTAACTTTGGCCGGCTCTTCTCAAGGTTAGCCTTGGCTGGCTGGCCACAGCGTCCTGTTGGGCGGGTCCACTCAGATGCGAGGAATTTATATAAGCATTTTTACAGAAACCAAGTTCAGCCAGCGTTATGGGCGGAAGGGGATTTCTGCATCCGGGGAGTTGTTAATGCTAAAAATTTTCCACTTCAGCCTGATCCTTTCTTAGAAATTAGTTGCTATAGGGCAATTGGGCTTTACAGGTGCTTTGCCAAAATAGTTACAGAGCTTTAGATCTAATACAAAGTGTGGGGGGAGCAGTTTCATGCACCCGCCAGTGGAGAAGTTTGACTGTGATGAGAATACACGGTGATTTCTGAAACATTCTGGATACTGCATGCAGGTCCTAGAGATCAGAGGGCAGGGCCACAGCTCGTTCATAAACCACAGAGAGACTTGTGGAAAAGAGGTTTCATGGCTGTTTTCACTTTTCTATCTTCCTTTCACCTGTTGCACCCTCTCTGCCCAGCCTGGGCATCTTCAGGCAGGTAGGAGAGCACCCTCAAAAGGGTCCAGTATTGCACCCACAAGGTACAATTTTCCTACGGCCCAAAAAAGAAATCCCGGAAAGCCCCAGAGGTCCCACAAGCTAATACTTTGGTCGCTTCTTAAGACATCTGACTCTGAGATTTAGCCCTAAAGTTGACTCTTCTACATGGGCAACAGCCTTTATTCCTGCTTTACCAAACAAGAGACAGCAGGTCTGGCCGTACAGCCAAACCGTATTTGCTCCTTGTAAAATCCCAACTTAAAAGGCAAGAGCCAACACCAGCTACTACAGACAAGGACACAGTCATTTTGAGGATTACGCTGTGTATACGCAGATAACTAACTGACCTTCAAATATAAAAATAGTGGACAATCTTTCTTCCATTCATTTCTCAGTATCTATCGGTACACCTTCACAGTGGTGATTAGAGAAGGTGCCAGAGTGAGTGGACACCACGACACATCTCTGGAGGTTTCTATTGTGCATGCACACTGACCTGTATAGCAAAGGTTACTAGACAGTCTTCTATGGTTTTATTTTTGTTTTTGAGTGCTGGTTTTTAATCTATGCTTTTATTTCATTTTGTTTCTGTTTTTGGTTCTTTTGGTCTTACTTTTTTCCTGGGGGTGGGAGCTTTCTTTCCCTACATTACCCAAGACGGGACAGCAATTGTGGCCATAAAACCAAGATACAAGCATACCCCATAATATTCCACCATCCAGACAAGAGCCAATATCAGCTGCTAGAGACAGCCAACACTTGCTAAGATAGCTGACAGTTGAATAATAACAGACATGAAAAGGGAAGCCTATCTCCAGATCAGATCCACTAGGAGACACTCAGCAGCATACATTCATTCAATCATTGAAAATACATCTAACTGTTGAAAATATCCAAGAAAAAAACAACAAAAGTTCTCAGCACATGTCCAAAAGCAGAAAAAAGTAACTGAGACAAATTAGTTGGAGGCAGACATAGACTTCCCATTTTAAGAAGAGCAGACTTTGGAACTGCCTGAGAAGGAATTCAGAATAATGATATGGAGACAAATATAAATGCTTCACAGAGAGGTGGAGGAAAATAAAGAAGAAGCCAGGAAAGTGCTACAAGAACAATTAAACAAGATAGATATAGCAATGGAAACAATTAAAAACCTCTATAAAGAGGTCCAGATGATTAAAAATAAAATATGAGAAATGGACAATAAACTGAAAGGGCAAACGAGGGGGAAATGAAGAGATGGAAGTCAGAATAAGCAAGCTGGAAGACAAATCTCTCAATACTGCTAAGATAGACGAGTAATCAGGAAAAAAAAAACCATTAAAAAAATCTGAAAGGATGATGAGATTCATGTTGGATAACATAGAGAGGAATAACTTAAGAGTTATTGGCATTCCAGAACAGGAAAAATCACAAAAGTCCACAGAGGAGATAGTTGAAGAACTTATGAAAGAAAATTTCCCTAACATCTGTAAAGATGAGAAGATAAGCATTCAAGAAGATGAACAAACCCCAGGAAAGATAGACCCCAAAGAAAATAACCAAGATATATCATATTCAAAAATAAGGAGAGAATCCTAAAAGCATCCAGAGAAAAGAGAACTGTTAGTTACAAGGCAAGCAAATCAGATTAAGCTCCAATCTCTCAGCAGAATCCATGTAAGCAAGAAGGCAATGGGAGACATGTATAAAACCCTAAAAAAAAAAAACTGCTAAAGAAGAATTATATTCCCAGCAAAGTTGTCAGATAAATATGATGGTACAATCAAAATATTCCAGGATAAACAGAAGTTAAAAAACATTGTCAAAGACAAGCAACTGCTTCAAAACATCCTAACGGGAGTTCATTGGACTGAAAACCAACAAGAACACACAACAAACAGAGATTGACAGATGTGGCAACATCACCTGGAACTCAATCAACAGATAGCAGAGTCCAGAACAGAATAAAATTTCAACAACCAACTCAGATGACCTGGGAGGTCAATCAAAGATCAAAATAATAACAATGTCAAAGAAGGGAAAAATAAAGCAACAGAAATGCAGGTAATGAGGAGGTCAGGTAGATCCGTCAGACATCAGCAATGATATCTCTTGTTCCATGGCCTCTTCTGAATCCAGCTTGAGCCTCTGGAAGTTCTTTGTCAATGTATGATTATAGCCGTTTCTGTATTACCTTAACAAAACTTTACTCGCTTGCGATATCAAAGAGATTGTCCAATGATTTCCGCATTCCGTTGGATCACCTCTCTTTGGAATGGGCACAAATATGGATATCTTCCAATCAGTTGGCCAGATAGTTGTCTTTCAAATTTCTTAGCAGAGATGAGTGAGTGCCTCTTGTGCTGCCTCACTTTCTTGAAAGATTCCAATTTGTATTCTATCAATTCCTGGTGCCTTGTTCTTTGCCAATTCCTTCAATGCACTTTGGACTTCCTCCCTGAGTATCACTGGCTCTTGATCATATGTTAATTCTTGAAATGGTTGAACATTAACCATTTCCTTTTGATACAATGATTCTGTGTATTCCTTCCATCTTCTCTTCATGCATTCTAAATCATTTAATAATTTTCCAAGAGAATCTTTCAATAACGAAAGTCGAGGCTTGAATTTTTTCTTCAGTAACTCCTGCTTGAGAAATGCTGACCGTGTTCTTCCTTTTTGGTTTTCTGATTCCAAATCTTTACCTATTTCATTATAGTATTTGGCGTTATTTTCTTGAGCTGATCTTTAAAATTTTCATTTCAGCTCTTGGACCTCCTCATTTCTTCCATTTGCTTTAGCATCTCTACACTGGAAAGCAAGTTTCAGAGTTTCTTCTGACAACCATTTTGACCTTTTCCTTCTTTCTTGTCTTCTTAATGACTTTTTGCTCCCTTCACATATGATGTTCTTGATGTCATCCCATAACTCTTCTGGACTTTGGTCTTTAGTATTTAATGTACCATATCTATTCTTTGGATGATCTTTAAATTCAGGTGGGATAAATTCAAGGTCATATTGTGGCTCTCATGGAGTGATTTCCATTTTCATTAGCTTCAGTTTGAATTTGCATATGAGTAATTGATGATCTGTTCCACAGTCTTCCTCTAGCCTTGTTTTGACTGATGATGTGGCGCTTTTCCATCTTCTCTTTCCACAGATGTAGTCAATTTGATTTCTATGTGTTCCATCTGGTGAGGTCCATGTGTATTGTTGTCTGTTATGCTGTCTAAAGAAGATATTTGAAATAAACAAATCATTGGTTTTGCAGAATTCTATCATGCATTCTCCAGCATCATTTCTATCACCAAGTCCAAATTTTCCAACTACTGGTCCCTCCTCTTTGCTCCCTACTTTTGCATTCCAATCACCAGAAATGAGCAATACATCTCGATTGCATGTTTAATCGATTTCAGATTGAAGAAGTTGGTAGAATTCTGCTATTTCATCCTCACTGGCTTTAGTGGATGCTGCATAAATTTGAATAATAGTGGTATTAACTCGGCTTCCCTGTAGGGGCATGAATGTTATCCTATCACTTACAGAATTGTACCTCATGACTGATCTGGATATGTTCTTTTTGACGATGAATGCAACACCATTCCTTTTCAATTTTTCATTCCCTGCATAGTAAACCATATGGTTGTGTGATTCAAAATGTCCAATACCAGTCCATTTCAGCTCACTGATGCCTAAGATATCGATGTTGATGTGTTCCATTTTATTTTTGACAACTTCCAATTTTTCCAGATTCATACTTCATACATTCTATGTCTCGTACATCACTAGAGAAATGCAAATCAAAACAGCAATGAGAAATCCTCTGAGCTGATTTCCCCACCTTGATTTTGGTAGACTCAGCAGATTGGTGCGGAAGCCAATATTTTGATTGAACCTTTTTTTTTTTTTTTTTTGATGACACCCAATCAGATTGAATAAATTTATTGCTGAACGAACGTACCTTCAGTCATATACTGATCACAGTGAAATTTTTAAACATTTTTGTTTGGAATAAACTCATGTGTATATAGCTTAAAACCATAGTATCCACTGGCATCTAGTTAATTCTGATTCATAGTGACCCTCTACTGGGTTTTGGGGCCTGCAAATATCTATGGGAGCAGACAGCCTCATCGTTCTCCTGCAGAAGGACAAGTGGGTTTGAACCATTGGGCTTGTGGATAGCAGTGCAATAGTTATCAAATAACACCACCAGTGATGTAACTTTAATAGCAATAATTTATTACTTAGTCTTCTATTCCTCAAAATATTTCTGCATTCTGCTGTCAGTGGGAATTTCATGAAAAAGTTCAAATTAAAATATTTTAGAAAATGCTAACTTGAAAAGATGCATTCCTCTATTAAAGGGTTGCTCAGAGAAGTTGATATTTTAATGTAACATGTTAAACGTAAACGGGATGGAATATAATGCTCAATGTTTTGCAAACATGTTTGATCATAGAATTACTTTTTTATGAGAATGACTTTGAGACACTAGGGATTGAAAGAAAGCAATTATTTAAACACTGCATCCTGGTGCCCCCTTTTTGGGAACTCTAATTTCATCAACAACTCTGAAATGCTAGAAGATTTCATATACTAAAGGAATAATGTATCCTGGTGAGACTTTTGTTATGATGAAGGTGTTATGGGAGAGAAAGCATTCCAAATAATGTCAGCCTCACAACTGGAGACTTTTCTGTGGATTTACAAGGGAACGTTGGTTTTATTTTTCACCTGCAAAAGTTTTAAATGATGTAAAAAGAGTCTGGGTGTTCCAGTTTGCACTTAAACTAGAGTTACATTGTTTAGTGCTGTGGTTTCATTAGTCAACAGATTGCCTCAAGCAATCTGTGAGTCCAACTCAAGGAGTTTGCTGCTGCATTAGAGATCAGATTTTGCAAATGAGACTGAAGTCTTTTCTTTCTAATGTTTTGTTAGTTAGATCAAAAGACACAATTGAGAACATTTTCCAGTATTCCCTAGGTACAAATGTTTACAAAAAAATTAACTCTGCTGAAAGCCAATACCCCTGAAAACTCTCTCATTACATACCCTTACCAAAGTTTTTTGGCATATTCTGTTGGTATTTTTTAGTCTTGCATTTCAATTCAGTGAATTCTAGACTGACATTCAAAAAAAATGGAATCTGAAATGATTGCTTCCCTAAGAACAGGTGTATAGCATGTGGATATTTATTGTTGCTGTTTTTGTTTTTTGTTTTGTTTTGTTTTCCTGGCATAGAACAAATATCATTTTTAATATAATTTCCCATTATAACTTTGACAATAAATGAACGTTTTAAGCATTTTACAGAAATTATTTATTAATATGTTTTGCTATAAACAATGCATTGCAGTTAGCAATCAAGTGAATCTGGCTAAATTGATTATTTCTTTGAAAGCATCAATATGTTATTGAGAATAGATTTTCATTTCTCCAACAAATAAATGATTATCAAAAATATTAAAATCATTTAAATTAAGATATTTTATTTAACTTTTCCTAGTTCATGCAATTTACAAGGATCCTAGGAAAATACATATTATGTAAAATATATGTATTCTTCCCAATTTATTTCTGTGTTAACACCAATCAAATGTTTTTCTCTGATTTTTTAAATCTTGTATTTTTCAAAAATACACATAGGAAGAGTACATTAATCACCTTATTAGAAAAGTAATTTCAACCTTGGTGAATTGGAAAAGGGCAGCCACTCCAGATTCTAATGAAGGAGAGACAAAAAAGCTTTAATACTCCTTGATGTGTCTGTGGGAGCTTGGGCATTGAAATATTTAGTTTCTCAGATAGTCATGGTATATGTATCCCTGAACTCACTTCTGGTTCCACAAAATAAAAATCAGTTTCTCTGGAGAGACTGGAAAAAATACTCATCAATCCTGTTTTCTCTGGCTGTGGGTCAGAAAGCTAGATTTCTCTGTATTCCTTCTAGTTAGATTGAGCCATGTGACTCACCTTTGTCCCTTGAATTTCCCCAAGCAATTTTCAAAATGGATGCCATTATGAGACTGAAAGAGCTAGGGTCGCTGAGGCAAGGACTGAAGAAAAGATTATCTCAATATCCATTCCCTCTTCAGTGAAAGACAGGAATACATTTCTGTTTTATTTAGGTATGAAATTTGTTTTTAACTTTAATTTATTTATTGTTGTTACTGTAGCCAGTATTTTAATAGTAAATCAAGTTCCTTAACAAAACCAAACCAAAGAAACAGCTTCCCAAGTGTGAGATATTTCTGGTTGACTGCTTACACTTTAACAGCCCTTTCTACATCCAGTATGATCTAAACAGCTTCACAGACAGTAATATCACTATTGTGCCTAAAATAACTCATTCATTAACAATTTGATTTTATTTCAGTGTCTCTGTAATTTAATTTAAACTACTTTTTCCACAAGATATTTAAATTATATATACCATTAGATTTGTTTTTGCAATTTTCCCCCATCATTCTTCGGCATTTTCTAATCAAATCTATTACAACGAACCTATGCAATGAAGAAGGATGCACAAAACATTTCTACATGCTATACTTTTATACAACAATTCTACAAATTGACGGCAAAAATACAAATAACAAAATCAAAACTTGAGCAAAGGACATGAAAAGACAAGTCACCAAATAGAGTATTCTATAAGACATGTGAAAAGATATTCAATATCATTAGCTAATAAAGAAAGACAAATCATATGTAGGGTGGGGCTTTATGGTGGATTAAAGAAAAGGGCCGAGTAAACTTCCACAACTATTACTACAGAATAATGGATGATATAGTTTCAAAGGAGGATCCCTGGATTCTAAGCTCCATATAAAGGAATATTTAGGAGGATTGAAGTTTTTCTGTGAGTGAGATTTTAGGTAGAAGCAAGAAGTGTTTTTTTGTTTTGTTTTGTTTCTCTGATTTGCATTGGCCAGCAAATCCCAGTGCATCCATTTTGAGTGGGACACAACAGATACAGGATTAAGAGAGCACTCCCATCACAGAGGTCTAACTAATCATCAAAGACAAATGCATAAGCATTTTTTCCCATCCTTTTATCTTTCTCTGTCTGCACACCTCCACTCTAGTGACTAGAGAGCGTACCTGAATGAGTGGACACCCCTCCCTGGAAGGTTCTAATACACACATGTGCAAATATGCTCAACAAAGACTTCTGGGCCCAGAATCAAAGAAGGGGGAGAAGCCAACAGAAATAGTTGAAACAGAAGAGTTTTCCCAAAAGGCTTTGACCAGCCCTGGACTGTTTCTCACTCGGGAAATACCTGAATGGGCTGGAGGAGAAGTGATAGAGGCAAAAAAGTAAAAAAGCCAAAAACTATAGCTTGATTTACATCATAATTTGCAACGGGAATATTTTGAAATTTCTCAGGTGGTATTCAAGGCAAAAAGCCAAAAAAGGGGTGTTGAAGTCTTACTTATAGTTTGCTGATTTGTTTTGTTTTTATTTATTTATTTTTGTAACCATAGACTTCAGTATCCACTCTTTATTTTTGGTCCCTCTTTTACATTGGAGGGGCTCTTTCTCTCCTAACCTTACCCTAGAAGATACAGCAATTGTGGTAATACAGCAAAGCAACAATTACACCCTATAAAATTCCACCATCAGGGCAAGAGTCAATAACAGTTGGTGAGCATAAGAACAGTATAAATAACCAACACCTGCCATAATTATTCTTAGTTGAATAATACAAGAACTGAAAAGAGAAGCTCATCTTCTGATCACATCTACCTGTAGGCAATCAAAGACCTTAAGAATATACCAACATACATTCATCTAATTATTGAAAATGCAACAGCACCACAATGCCTAAAAAGCAACAGAAAATTTATGCTCATATCCAGAAACAAGAGACATTAGCTGAATCAAATGAGCTGGAGTTAGACCTAGTATTTCCATTGGAAGGAGGCAGGCTTTAGAACTGCATGATAAGGAATTCAGGGGAATGATATTCAGGTGCATTAGAAAGTTCCATAGAGAAATTTTAAAAAATAAGGAAGAAGTAAGAAAAGTGCTATAGGAACAGTCAAATAAGATATAAATAGCATTGGAAACAGTTAAAAACCTGCAAAAAATACCTCCAAATATTTAATAATAAAATATCAGAAATTGACAAATACACTGAGAGGGCAAAGCAGTATAACTAAATGGATGGAAGCCAGAACCAGAGAGTTTGAAGACAAATCTCTCAATAATGTTAAGATAGAAGAGCAAGCAAAAAAGAAAGAAAGAAACAATAAACAAATCTTAAGAAAGTCTAAGATTCATGTGGGACAACAAGAAGAGGAATAATCTAAGGGTTCTTGGCACCAAAACCAGAAAAGATATTTGAAGAGCTGCTGGAAGAAAATTTCCATAATGGTCTGAAAAGTGAGAAGATAAGTATTTAAGATCATTAAGCTGAATGATCCTAAGTAAGGACAGACATCAAAAGAAAATCACAAGGATATATAAATATCAAGTGCTGCAAAATTAGGGGAGAACCCTGAAAGCAGCCTGGGGAAAAATGAAGTGTTGCCTACAAAGACAAATGAATAAGATAAAACTCTGATCTCTCAACATAAACCATGCAGGCAAGAAGACAATGGGGAGACATATAAAAATCTTAAGAAAAACAACAATGACAAAAAAACAATAACAACAAAAATGCCAACCAAGAATCCTTGACCTAGCAAATCTGTCAATCAAATATGACAGTGTAATCAAAACAGTTTAGGATACAAAGAAGCTAAGATATTTGTCAAAGCTAATCCAGTCCTTCAAAACATCCTAAAAGAAACTCAGAACTAAAAAGAACAGACAACAACCAGAGACTGACATATAGAGAAACACCACATGGAACTCAGTCGAGAAGCGGGGGTAAGGAAGATGGGGTAACGCTTAGGTAGGTTTGCATGGGATAAATGGGACAAAGGTAAATAGTGATATATACTAAATCTTAGAACAACAGGGTTCTGTGATTCAGAGATAAAGGCATAGGCTGAATTGCTAAAAGAGGGAAAATAATCTTAAGTTGCTTGACTGTCTTACAGATATTGGTTTATCTGGCCTATAATTGTAAAATACATACTTGAGTCGGATAGTAAGGAATACTGGGAAATATGATTACAGAAAGCTTATAAGCCCATGTTCAACCTATAACTGATTGGAATACCTAAAAGTGTTTCTAGAACTTGCCCAGTGGAAGAGTCTTCTTGTGGAGCCTTTGTAGAGTACAGTGCCTGAAGTAGAATCCTAAGCCCCATCCAGAACCTTCTGAGATGGGACATTCCTAGTTGAAAAGACATGCCGACCAACTCAGAGTGGCTAGAGTAACAGAAGATATTTCTTAAATGAAAGACCAGCAGAAACAAAAACAAAAATGACAGTCTTTTGGGCGACTACAAGAACAAGTAAACTGTTCACCTGGGACAAACCCCATTCCAATACTGAAACTCAAAGGTAACATACAAACAGGCTTATAAACTCACTGGAGACCATGTTGGTCTACTGAGTGGAAGTGAGGGAAAGGCAATAAAGAACCTATGGGATGAAATTGACCATGTTCCATAGGCTCCTGTTGACACTGATATGAGATAGAGAAGAGGAAATGCTTGTTGAACTGAAGTTTGGGTAGACTTGGGAGCTCCTGAGACCCTGGAATCTAATCTAGTTGCAGTTCACTAGACCTAAGAATGAAGTATCCTGCTGATATGAAGTGGGGGGAGATGTGCATGAATGCTCAGAAATGCAGATAGTACTCATTTGACCTAACTTGGATGGCTTGATGAACAGAATTCGACTAGAGAAAGATAAAGAAGTTTGATACAAGAAGAAAGTGAAAATTGCTGTAATTTGATGACTTATGGATGTAATAGCTCAAAATATCAATCGAGAGGGACGTAATCTTCACATAAAGGATCAAGCCTTTCCCCTAAGTACACAGGATTGATAGGGATATGTAACTTAGGCATTGGCTAACTAAAATGGGAGGGGGTGGTTGCCATTATAAGGGCATAAAGTGGAAGGCTTGCAAGTTTACAAGATGTCTTTTAGTTTCAGATCAAACACGGGAAGGTAGAATTCATACGGAATTGTCGGGGATGAGTCCCAACAAACTCATTAGCGGGGCTCACGAAGAGAGATGTGGAGTCGGTGGAAGAAATCACATGGAGTTGATGGTTTGTGCTGAATTCTGATTGAAGTTATTTTGATGATGATTTTACTCAATTATTTAGCTCCTTATATACTGTTACAATACCTCGTTATCTCATAATAATCAATTTCTATGAAGCACTACACATCCTTGATTATAACAATTTTTACTTTTTTTCTATACAATGTTGACAAAGGCATTTTTCTGAAAACAGTTTTCTTGGTCTATTACTATCTAGTTCTTTTCATCCATCTTTCTGACATCATAAAATGTCAAGTTAACCTTAAAACATAATTCTAAATCTTTACTCCTCTTTCTACCCGCACCTATTATTTTCTATAGATTTATTAATCACAACATGTACCTAAACATTATTTTCTATGGTAACTGACAACACAGTTGTTTCTCATGATTGATTAAACAAGAAAAACAAGAGCATAAAAAAGCACTTAAAGTTTAGTAGTTAAGAAGAAATGGAACAACTTCCTTATACTAACAACTTCTCTACTCAAAACATCTAGTTAATTTTCTACTTATGATCTATTACTATTCCCTCAGCCCTTAATTGCATCTTAGCTAATTTTCTAGAGGTCTTAATGTCCCTGACCAAAACTACACAGAATGTTGAAATGTAATCATAAATTTGAACTGGCAAAACTTTAGCTGTTTTTTCCTAGTGGTGAAACTTATTGTTAGTGTGAAAGTAAATAGTTACACGTGATTGAATGTGGTGTAATGGTGCCTAAAAACAAGTTTCAAATCTCTAATATAATTCCAACTAAGATTCTACTGAAAACTTTTATTATAAAATCAAGAAAATTAAAAATAAGCTGATTAAAACAAAGAGACAGAAACTCCAGAGCCCCCACATGAGATTCCTCCTCGGGGCCTTGCTTTCCAAGGGGAAACTCATTGTGGCCTTGCTTAACAATGAGCCCTTCATGCTTAGGGTCCTCTGCCGCTCTGCCGTTTGGTGACATGGCTTCTGCCATGGAATAATTCTCATCTTGTCTTGGTGGGTCTGGTGAAACGAGATGGGAATAGGATTCTTTTGATTCAATAGTGAGTAATTGTTATCATGACTAATTGTGATTGTGACATATGTAAGGATTGACGTTGTGTATAAACAGGGGCGAATAGTTAATCTTACATTCTTTGAACAGAGGACCCTAGGACCATCATGAGGGAAGAGCATGAGCTGAACATGGGATCATAACCAGAAAAGAATCAACACCAGAGATGGAAGCAGAGGTGATAGTATGGAGAGATTGAGCAGCTAAGGACTGTAGACTCATGGAAAGAGAAAGGCTGTGTGTTGGCGGCCAGGAGGCTGGATTGCAAAATGTTCCCTTTGGTTGTTTAAACTATTATATATCCATGCATGATTTTGTGTACGTCAAAAAAATTAAGTAAAAAGGAGACAGGTTTTAATGGCAAATTAGGAATAAGTGAAGACCTCCACCAGCAATAACACAGAATACCAGGTAAAACAGGGTCAGGGGAAAGTGCCAGAACCCCAAAGTATATACAAAGGAATCATTAGAAAATTGGAAGGCTTACAGTGAGTGGAATTTGTAACAGAAAAAGAAACATTCTGTTTTTAAATCCACAGCAGCCATCTGGCTGCTAAAGTGGACATCTTGGGTGTGAAGGATCACAGGAGCACTCCCATAAGAGGTCTGATGATCCTCAGAGATAAAGGTGTAGATTTGTTTTTTCTCTCCCTCTCTCTGTGTTCTTTGGTCTCTCGCTATTTTTGTACCTCTACTATGGAGTCCTGGTGTGACACTGTGTGTTAATTCACCAGATTGCAAAGCCATTAGAACTGCAAGGTTGGTGGTTGAAGCTTATCAGCTGCTCCTTGGAAACCCTATACAGGGTCGCTATGGGTTGGAATCAACTTGATGGCACTTAAAAAAACACAACAACAACTATGGTAACTAGAGTGGGTTCCTGAGTGAGTAGACACCACCCACCCCTGGAGGGTTCTGGCACTCATTCGTACGGATCTGCTTGCCAAAGATATCAGGGCACAGAATTGAGGAAGTATGAGGAGTCAACAGGAACTAGTTAAAATGAAATGGTATCCCAGAATGTCCCAAGCCAGCCAAGAAAGGTGCATTAAATTCATGATTAGAGGTTTTTTTCTTCTTTTGTTTTATGTGATTATAGACGGTATTTTTTTTTTTTTTTTCTGTTGCTGATTTGGTTTATGGTCTCCTGTTTACCTTCAGGTGACTCTTTCTCTCCCTACATTACCAAAGAGGAGACAGCAGTTGTGGTCATATAGCCAATCTGTAATCACAACGAATAAAATTCCACCACCCAGGCAAAGCCAATACCAGCTGCTATACACCAGAGAGATAACCAACACCTGCTATAGTTACTCTGAGTTGAGTAATAAGAAAAGTGATCAGGAAAGTCCATCTGCTAATCATATGTAATTGAATGTAATCAGAAAGCTCAGTAATACATCAACATACAATCATTTAATTATTGAAAACTTAATTATTGAAGATGCCAAAGAAACACCTGACCATTTTGGCACATGTCCAGAAATAAGATAGAGTGACTTAGACAAATGAACTGGAGGTAGACAGAGACTTCCCACTGAAAGGAGGGCAGGCTTTTGAACTGCATGAGAAGGAGTTAAGGAGAATGATATTGAAATGCATCCAAATGCTACACAATGGATTTGAGAAAAATAAGGAAGAAGCCAGGAAAGTGCTACAGAAACAATCAAATAAGATAGATACGGCATTGGAAACAATTCAACCTTCAAAAAGAGCTTCAAAAGATTAATAATAAAATATCAGAAGTGGAAAATACACAGAAAAGAAAAAGGAGTAGAATTGAAGAGATAGAAACCAGAACCATCAAGTTGAAAGACAAAATTCTCAATAGTGCTAAGATAGAAAAGAAAGCAAAAAAGTAATAAAAAATTGAACTCTAAGATTCATGAGAGACAACATGAAGATGAATAACTTAAGAATTATTGACGATCCAGAACGGGAAGAATCACAGAAGTCCACAGAGGAGATAATTGAAGATCTTCTAGAAGAAAACATCCCTAACATCCTGAAAAGCAAAAAGATAAGCATTCAAGAGGCCAAACGAATCCCAGGAAGGATAGACTCCACAAGAAAATCACTAACACATATCATAATCAAGCTTTCAAAAATCAAAGACAAAGAGTGAGCAGGGCTTGATGAGAGATTAGGGTAGAGGTGCAGTGATGTTCACAATTAGCAATACCAAAGAATACCAGGCAAAGCAGATTCAGGGCATAGCTCCAAAACTCGGAACCACATAGCAAGGAAAAAATTTTAATTCTGAAGGATTATAGCTAGTGGAACTTGTAGCAGAAGTAAGAAATTGCTTACTTTCGAATCTGCCAGGATCAGCGGCCCAGAGCCGACAACTTGGGTGAGACCAAACCACAAGACCAAGATAACATTGCCATCATGAATTTTATCAGATGGTCTTGAAGGCAAGAAGTAGAAAGAGGACAATAAAGTCATACCCGTATTAGGCTACAAATTTTTTTTTTTTTTTTCGTCTCTCCCTCCTCTCCTTTTTCTGCAATTATAAACTGTGATGTCCAATCTAACTTTCTTGTTATTGTTTTGTTGTTCTTTTCTTTTCTTTTTTTGTTGCTGTTGCTGTTTTGCAATCCCACTTCCACTTTTGGGCATTTTTTTCTCTCCCTATATTACCCAAGAAGAAACAGCAAATGCTGTCATATAGTCAAGCTACAATCACACTCTATAAAGAACCAAAATCCAGGCAAAACCATTACCAACTTCAATAAACCAGGGAGACAGGTAACACCTGTGAAAGTTACACTGAGTTAAATAATAAGAGTGAAAAGGGAAGTCCACATCCTGATCACATCAACCTGGAGACAATCGGAAAGCATCAAAAATACCAAAACACATATTCAATTAAGAATTGCAGCCACAGGTAACCACTAAACATGCCCAAGAAGTAAAAGCAGATGACCTATCCGCACATGCCCCAAAATAAGATGAAATGACTGAGAAAAATGACCTAGAGGTAGACATGGACTCCAGTCTGTAAGGAGGGCAGGTGGCGGAAGCCATGCCATCAAGGAACGGAACTTCGAGACATCCTAAGCATGAAAAGCTCATTGTTTATCAAAGCGTCAATGAGTGTCTCCTTGGTTGGCAAAGCCTTGAGGAGAATCTCATGCCGTGGCCTTGCAGTTCTTGTTTTTTCCTTTTGTGCATGGCTCAATTTTGATCTTATTATAAGAAGTTCTTTAATAATTTTCTATATAATCACTTGATAATTTGCTATAATCATAGTAAAAAATTAAATTACACTTAGACACTCAATAAATTTAATCATGTAAAGTTATAATAGTTGCTTTTTACATCAACAATAAGTCTCACCATTAGGAAAAGCCACATCAGCTAAAAGCTTTTCAAGCTTAAGATTTCATCCTGCTTAGTAAACACTGAGGCACCTGAAAGAAACAATCTTACAATCAACATCCTGCTCAGTCCGTAGAGCAAGAGACACTGAGGCACCGGAAGATAACAAAGAGCCAATCAAGAACTGTGGGAACACGTAGAAATATGGGTAGAAATTTAACTAAGATGTTTTGGGAATTGTACGTATAGGGGAATTGCTGCTTTGTTTTTGACTATGAAACTTTAGGTACTTTTATTTTCTTATTCTTAAATCCATTATAAGTATAAAAAGTAATAGATGAGAGTAAAAATGCAAGTCAAGATATAGAACTTTGCTTAAAAGTTAATTAGACATTCTTAGGAGGATTAAAGAAAAACAAAAAGAGTTACAAATGAACCCGATGTTATCGGGATAATTAGGGGATGCAAAGGAACAGGATACAATAAGAATCAATCAAAGGAGTTTTCTGATGTTTCTGTGTTTGTTTTTTGTTGTTGTTGTTTTTGTTTTTGTTTTGTAACTTGAATGCTTGTTGAACACAAAGAATGTAACAATTAGTTACATTGTAATTGATGATAATAGTATATAAGAAGCAAAAAACTTTTGAGTAAAGAGAAGGCATCATCATCTGCCTAAGACTCACAACCCATCGACTCTGTGTGTGTGTGTGTGTGTGTGTGTGTGTGTGTTTCGCCAACTCCACATCCCCTTTCTAGAGCCCCATAATAATTTGTCAAGGCTGGTCTCCGGCAGGCAGGGTTTGGAAATGCCTGAGAAGAAATTCAAATAAATTATTATAAAATATTTCAAAACACTTTAAAATGGAGCTGAGAAAAGTAAGGAAGCAGTCAGGAAAGTGCTACACGAACTATCAAATAAGATAGATACAGCATTGGAAACAATACAAAACCTACAGAAAGAGGTCCAAATGATCAATAATAGAATATCAGAAATAGACAATACACTGAAAGGGCAAAGTAGTAGAATATACGAGATGGAAGGCAGAACCAGTGAGTTAGAAGGCAAATCTCTCAATACCACTAAGATAGAAGAGTAAACAGACAAAATGATTAAAAAAAAAAAAACTGGAGGTCTAAGACACATGTTGGAAAACATGAAGAAGAATAACTTAAGAAATATCAGAATTCCAGAACAACAAGAATCACATAAGTCCACAGAGGAAAAGTTGAAGAACTGCTGGAAGAAAATCTCTCTAACACCATGAAAAGAGAAATGATAAACATTCAAGAAGGTCAACAAACTTCAAGAAGGATAGACCCCAAAAGAAAATCACCAAGACATATCATAATCAAGCTCTCCAAAATCAAAGATAAGATAATCCGCCATATAAATTAGAAAAAAGAAAAGAACCACATGATCATATCGATTGAGGCAGAAACAGAATTTGACAAAATCCAACATCCATTCCTGATAAAAATGTTCAATAAAGTAGGAATTGAAGGGAAATTCCTCAACATAATTAAGAGTATATATGCAAAACCAACAGCCTACATTACTCTCAATGGAGACAAACTGAAAGCCTTCCCTCCAAACAGGAACCAGAGAAGGATTACCTTTGTCACCATTTCTATTTCAATATTGTACTAGAAGTCTTAGCAAGAGCAATATCACAACACAGGGAGATTAAACACATCCAAATTGGAAAAGAAGAAGTAAATTTCTCTATATTTGCAATCTACATGATCCTATATGTAGAAAATCTCAAAGACTCAGTAAAAAAGCAACTAGACATCATTGGAAGATTCAGCAAATTGGAAGGATATAAGATCAACATACAAAAATCAGTTGGATTCCTCTATACCAAAAATGACAGCACTGAAAAGGATATTAGGAAAGCAATACCATTTACAATAATCTTCCAAAAGATGAAATATTGAGGAATAAATTTAACCAGAGAAACAAAGGACTTATATAAAGAAAACTACAAAACACTACTACAAGAATCCAAAAAAGACCTACAAAAATGGAAGAATGTTCCATGCACTGGGATAGAAAGACTTACATTGTGAAAATGTCAATACCGCCCAAAGAATTTACACAAATAATGCAATTTCAATCCAGAATCCAATGACATTCTTCAAAGAGATGGAAAAAACAATTACAAAATTTGTATGCAAAGGAAAGATAACCATGATAACCAAAGCACTGCTTAAGAAGAAAGAAAAGGTAGGAAACCTCTCACTCCCTGACTTCAAAATTGATTGCATGGCTACAGTGGTCAAAACAGATTGGTACTGGTACAGTGCAAGATACATTGTTCAATAGCACAGAATCGAGAATCCAGAAATTAAACCATCCACATACAGCCAACTAATTTTTGACAAAGTACCTAAATATATCACATGGGAAAATTATAGTGTCTTCAACAGATGATTCTGGCAGAACTGGAAAGTGCTATGCAAAAGATTAAAACAAGATCTTCACTTCATGCCTTATACAAAAATCACTTAGCATGGATTAAAGACCAAAATGTGAATCCCAGAATTATGAAGGCCATCAATGAAAAAATAGGGACAAATGTGAGGGCACTAATTCAAGGAATACACAAACCACCAAACATTTTGAAAGCTACACAAACAAAAATAAACAAAAAAAGTGATTGAGACACATTAAAAATTAAAAACTTATGTGCTTCAAAAGACTTCACCAGAAGAGTAATAAAGCAAGCCACAGAAGGGGAACAAATCTTTTGCAATGACACATCACAAGGCAGTCATTTCTAAAATATATAGGAAACAACAACAATTCTAAAAGAAAAAGACAAATAACACAATTTAAAAAACGGACACAGGACATGAATGAGGAGATCGAGGCAGCCAATAAACATATGAAGATATGTTCATGATCACTAGCCATTAGAAAGATGCAAATCAAAACAACAATGAGATATCATTTCACACCAGTAATAGCAGCAAAGATTAAAAAAGAGTAGACGACAATAAATGCTGGTGAGGATGTAGAGGGACTGGGAAGCTCTTGCTTTCCTGGTTGGATTGTAAAATGATCCAACCTCTCTGGAAAGAAATATGGCATTTTCTCAGAAGGTTGGAAAAAGAAATACCTTATGATCCATCTATTCCTCTACTTGGTATTTAACCACAAGAAGTACGAGCCATAACATGAATAGATATATTCACACCAATGTTCATAGCAGCACTATTTACAATAGCAAACAGATGGAGACAGTTTAAGTGCCCATCAACAGAAGTATGGTTAAACACACTGTGGTACATGCACACAATGGAATATTATGCTACCTTGAAGAATAACATGGAAGCTCCAAGCCACAGCATAACATGGATGGACTTTGAAGACATTATTTTGAGTGAAACTTGTCAGTCACAGAAGGAGAAATACTGCATAGGACCACTACTGTAAAAGACTAAGAAAAAGAACCCATACTAAAGAGGGAGGTGTTCTTTGCTGGTTACTGGGATGTGAGGGGTAGGGTGAGGGGAGGGAGTGGAAGGTGTAGCATAGGGTAGTGAATAGAAATAGGATAGTTTGGAGGATAGGGAGGGAGGCAATACACAAAAAGGGGGAGGTGAATGGAAGAACAAACTGGACGAGAAAAGAATTAGGCTGGTGTGCATGAACTAAGGGGGACAGAAGTAAATAAAGATGTATACACAATTTTGAATAACACGGCTCTAAGATACAGGGATTGAGACATGTTTGGAATGGGCAAAAGGAAGGAAATAATATTAAGATGCTTGACTGTCTTTTGAATGTTGGTTTCCTTGACATACCATTATAAAATAGACACTTGAGGGGGAGAGAAAGGTATAGCCAGAAATATCACCATAGAAAGCTTGTAATTCCATCTTCTGCCTATAACTGATTAGAATACCTAAAATGGGCTACAATGTGCCCAGTAAAGGAGACTTTCTGAGGAGCCTCTGCATTACATAAGACCATAGGTGGAATCCTGAACCACATCCAAAATCTTCTGTGGTTGGAAATTTCCACTGGAAAGGACAAGCAGACCAGCCTGGAGCAGCTAGAGGAACAGAAGACACTTCTTGAAAGAAAGACCTACAGGAAAAATACAAAACAATATAGGCAGTCCAATTAATTACTACCAGAACAAGGAAGTTGCTCACCCAGGAGACATCAATCCAAGTGGTCAGATCCCCTCATGGCAAACCCCCTTCCAAGACTAAGACTCAGTGGGAATACACGCTCTGATTGATGACCACATTTGTCACTGATAAGGGGAAATGGGGGAAAAACAGCAATTAAGCTGCGAACTAAGCCCTACAACATTCAACAGACTCCTGTGAACCCAGATGGAGACCTGGTTGCCCAGCAGTGTTGAAATACCAGAGGACTCTTTGGCCCAGAGTCAGTGACATAGCCACAGAGGACTGACTAAAGTGGAGAGTGAAGCATCCAGATGATAAGAAGAGAGGGCATATGTAAAAGATCACCCACACTTGCAGTTAATACCCACTTGACCTGGCTTCAATGACTGGATGATCAGAGCTCAACAAGAAGAGGAAGAAAAGAGTAATCTGATACAATTTGATGAACTTGAACTACACCTATGCATGCAGTAACTCAAAAGAAAGAACACATCTTTCCACCGAGGATCATTCCCACCCCCTCATTACACAGAGTAGACAGGGATGGACAACTTGGGCATTGGCTAAACAAAATGGGGGGAGGGGAGCTACAAAGTCAAGAAGTGACTGGCTTACAAGCTTTCAAGAGGGATCCTAGATCCAGAGGGCGTGGAGGAAGGTAGAATCTCCACTGAGTAGTAGCCAATCTGTCTGGGCGTGGCTGATGAAAGGAGATGAGGATAGGTCTCTTGAAATACAATAGTGAATAATTGTTATCAGGACTGACTATGAGGATTGGAAATATAAAAGTAGACATTTTAGCCAAAAGTGAGTGACTTTGCAGTCTAGGAGTGGTGGTCCCTGGGACCATAAATGGAGAAGAGCGGAGAGCGGGACCCTACCCAGAGAAGCAGTGATGCCAGAAATTGAGGCAGAGATGATGACGTGGAGAGATGGAGCGATTGAGGATTTCAGACCCAGAGAGGGAGAGGGGCTGTGTGCTGACCACCAGTGTGCAGGCTTTTAACCCTTTGGTTGGTTGATGATACATTGATGAAATTGTAACCATGGCAATGAAATGATGCACAATATGATGAATGTAAAGCTAATGTACTCCCATGCAAACTATCACATAATAATAAAACATTTTTTTTTTTAAAAATCAAGGGCAAAGAGAGAAATCTGAAAGGAGCTTAGGGCAACAGAAGGGTCACTTACAAAGGCAAACATCAGATTAAGCTCTGATCTCTCAGCAGAAACCATGAAGGCAAGAAAGCAGTGCGAAGACATATGTAAAACCCCAAAAGAAAAAAAAAAAAGAAAAATTGACAACCAAGATTTCCCTAGCCAGAAAAGTTGTCAATCAAATACGAAGATGTAATAAAAACATTCCTGGATAAACAGAAGCTATGGGATTTTTCTATAGCCAAGAGAGCGCATTTACATTTCCAACCCTCACAGTCAGTCCGGATAACAATTATTCTCCAAGCTGAAATGAAACATGAGCAGTAGTGGCAATATAAACCATCAGAGGAGAAGAGCGGAGTGCAGGACCCTACCCAGAGACACAGTGATGCCAGAGATGGAGGCAGAGATGATGACGTGGAGAGATAGAGCGGCTGGGAACTCTAGACACAGAAAGGGAGAGGGGCTGTGTGCTGATGACCATGGGGCAGGCTTGCAGGCTGTACCCTTTGGTTCGTTGATTATCATGGAGGGGATTGTAACCATGGCAATGTAAGATATATGATAGGATTAATACAAGGCTAATGTTCTCCCAAGTAAACTATCACATAATTCATAATAAAGCAGTAAATTAAAAGGAATAGACAAACAGAAAGAAACTTGACAAAGACAGAGTGGATTTAAACAAAACAATCATCCAACATGAACTCATAGATGTGAACAGAGTATTCAACCCAAAAACAGCAAAAGGCACAATCATTTCCAGGGCACATGGAACATTCTCCAGAATAGACCATGCCTTAAGTCACAATACAAGCTTCCATAATTGTATAAACATCAAAATGCTATAAAGCATCTTCACAGACCACAATGCTATAAAATTAGAAATCAACAATAGGAAGACAAAAGAAATAAATCAAATACATGGAAACTGAATAACACTCTGCTGAAATGCTACTGGGTAGTAGAAGAAATAAAATGTGAATTAACAAAGTTCTAAGAAGCAAATGAGGATAAAAGCACAACATACCAAAAATGTTGGGACACTGTACAAGCAGTGCTGAGAGGATAATTTATTTTAATAAATGCACACATACAAAAAGAAGAAAGAACCAAAATCAAAACATTAACTCAACATCTCCAACAACTAGAAAAAACAGACTAGTAAAGTAAACCTTCAGTCAACAGAAGAAAATAAATAATAAAGATAAATGCAGAAAAAAAAAAGATAGAAAACAGAAAAGCTATAGAAAGAATCAACAAGGCAAGGAGCTGGTTCTTCAAAAGGATTAATAAAATTAATAAACCATTGGCAAACCTAACATAAGAAAAGAGTGAGAAGACACAAATAACACACATAAAAAATCACATCAGTGATGTCACAGTAGAACTCATAGAAACAAAAAGGATAATAGTAGAATATAATGAAGAGTTGTAGTCCAACAAATTGAAAATCTAGAGGAGATGGATACATTTTTAGAAAAGCACGACCTACCTAAACTTACACAGAGTGAAGTAGAAAAGTGGAACAGACCTATAACAAAGGAAAAAAATTAACAGGTCATCAAAAAATTTCCAGCCAACAAAAAAAATCCAGGTCTTGATAGCTTCAAACCAAACATTAAGAGAACTACTGTCACCAATTCTACTTAAATTATTCCAGAATATAGAAAAGGCTGGAAAGTGTCCTAACACATTTTATGAAGTAAGCATAACCCTTATACCAAAACTGAGGAAAGAAATCACTAAGAAAGAAAATTATTGACCAATATCCATCATGAGCATAGATGCAAAAATTCTCAACAAAATCTTAGCCAACAGAATCCAGCAGCACATCAAATAATAATAATAATAATAATAATAATACATCATGACCAAGTGGGATTCATATTAGGGATGCAAGGATGGTTCAATGTTAGAAAAACAATCAGTGTAATCCATCATATAAATAAGAAAAAGGAAAAGAACTACATGATCATATCGATTGATGCACAAAAGGCGTTTGACAAAATCCAACATTCATTCCTGATAAAAACACTCAACAAAGTAGGAATTGAAGGGAAATTCCTCAACATTGTTAAGTGCATATATACATAACCAACATCCAACATCACTCTCAATAGCGAGAAACTGAAAGCCTTTACTTTGAGATCAGGAACCAAACAAGGATGTCCTTTATCACCTCTTCAATTCATTATTGTGCTGGAACTCTTAGCAAGAGCTGTAACGTAAGATAGGGAAATTAAAAGCATCCAAATTGGCAAAGATAAAGTAAAACTGCCTCTATTTGCAGAAGATATGATCCTATACATAGAGAACCCCCAAAACTCAGCAAAATAACAACTAGACCTCAATGGAAGATTAAGCAAAGTGTCAGGGTACAAGATCAACATAAAAAAAAAAAAAAATCAGTTGGATTCTTCTATACTCTTAATGACAGCACTGAAAAATAGCTAACCGAAGGATAAAATATTTAGGAATAAATGTAACCAAAGAAACAAAGGACCTATACAAAGAAACCTACAAAACACTACTACAATAATCCAAAAGAGACTTACCAAAATGGAAGAATATACCATGCCACAAGATAGGAAGAATTAATATTGTGAAAATGTCAATACTACCCAAAACATTGCACACATATAACACAACAGCAATCCAGATTCCAATGACATTCTTTCAATAGATAGAAAAAAGCATCACAAACATTACATGTAAGTAAAAAGACACAGGATAAGCACAGAATTGCTTAAGAAGAACAACAAAGTTGAAAGACTCTCATTCCCTGATTTCAGAGTTTACTACATGGCTACAGTATTCAAAACAGCTTGATACAGGTAAAATGAACAATTCATAGATGAATAAAAACAGAATTGAGAATCCAGGTATTAACCTATCCATATAGAGTCAACTGATCTTTGACAAACGTGCAAAGCAGATGGTGCTGGCAGAACTGGAAATCCATATGCAAAATATTGAAACAAGACTTTTTGTCATGGCCCATGCTCAAAATTAGCAGTTTTTGATTTGCATGATAAATAGTCCAGAGTAGCACACCCAAATGAAGAATATGTTGCCTCCCAAATCCCAAAAGGCCTACCAGGCATTGTGTCTCTTTTAAAGTTGTGTGAGGCACCAAAAGCAATAACATATCCTTCACTTTAGTAAAACTATCTCTACATATATCACACAACTGACCCCTAGAAAATTTACTGAGGTTAAAGGTGCTTGAATTTTTGTTGGGTTAATTTCCCACCCACCATGATTTACAAATAAGTCTAGAGTCATTGATACTTCTTCCTCAATAAGGCCAAATAAAGCATAACATCATCAATCTAATGGACCAATGTGATGTGTTTGGGCAGGTAAAGGAAATCAAGGTGCCTGCAGACTAAACTATGACATAGTGCTAGAAAGTTAATGTACCATTAAGGTAAGAAAGTATATTGTTCACTTTGCCACCTGAAGTTGAACTGCTTTTGATGATCCTTAGAAACTGGAATTGAGTAAAAGGCATAGGCCATATCAATAGCTTCATACCAGGTACCAGGAGATGTATTACTTTGTTCAAGCAAAGAAACATCTAAAACAGAAAGTGCAATAGAAGTCACAACCTGGTTAAGTTTTCGATAATCCTCTATCATTCTCTAAGATTCAATTGGTTTTTGCACAGGTCAGATAGTTGAGTTAAATAGGAATGTGTTGGGAATCATCATCCTTATATCTTTCAAGTACTTGATTGTAGCACCAATCTCAGTAATACTTCCAGGAATGTGGTTTTGCTTTTGGTTTACTATCTTGCTAGCTAAAGGTAGTTCTAATGGTTTCCACTTGATTTTTCCAACCATAATAGTGCTTATTCCACATTTCAGGGATCCAATGTGAGGATTCTGCCAGTTGCTGAATATGTCTATTCCAAAGATGCATTCTGGAACTTGGGAAATCACCACAGGATGAGTTTGAATACCCAGAGTGAGATGGACCTTATCTAAGATCCCATTGATAATTTTACCTCCATGTGACTTGACTGGGGAGCCATAGTGATGTTTACTGTCTTCTGGAATTAGTGCCAATTCACAGACAGTGTCCAGTAATCCTTTAAATGTCTGATTATTTCCTTTCCACAAATGAACAATCATCCTTGAAAAAGGCTAGTGTTCCCTTTGAGGAAGGCTGGGAGAAAGAGACAGCTGGCACAATAGTGAGGTCCTTCTTAAAGGAGACCTAGCTACCCTTTCATTCAAGGGGTTGTGGTTCTGTAATCTGGCTCAACTCTAGGAATTGATTTTGAGACTGTAAGTCTATATTCTGGCAATCCAAGTTAGACTGCCCTTTACTTGACCCAGATTTCTTCCTCTTGTACTAAGTAAATATTTAGTAGGTTTCCTATCTATTTCACTCCAAAGGACACCCTGCCTAGTTAGCCAAAACAATTAAGTCCATAATAAGCTACCTATTATTATTACTACTTTGGTTCTGCTATCATGGTAACCATGCCTACCATGTCTTTATCAGTTAAAGGCTTCCGGTTGTCTACTATCAACATGTGGTCAATCAGCCCCAATGGGATTAGGTGTCTTCACTCAATAAAGTCAGTACCTACTATCAAATCCATTGTACACAATACAGCAATCACAGCAGTCTTCAAGAATCCTAGGGTTCCCTTTACAAATTTGTTTCTCACTGTTGTGGTGAAAGTTGTGTCCTCTGGGCACTGCATGTTTGGGTTTATGGGCTTCTACTGATAAATTATCTCTAACAAGCCAATTTGTCCAAATTCTTTAGATTCCATACATACTCTACAGAATACCACCAAGGCAGTTCTGTTACTTCACTTTGATGTAGGTAACAGCCTTTTCCAAGGATGACATGTGCAGTCCAGGTTTCAGTGAAATAACCAAATAAACTATAAGATCCTTTCCTAACCTCACAAGCTGAAACACTGAATGAAAAATCTGTGCTTAGTGGACCAATGGCAATAAATTCAGGCCAATCCAAAATTATGCTCCTTACACCATTAACCCACACCCTTTTTAAACATTCCCACAATATTCTCCTGGTTTCTGTTTAGACATATTAGAAAAATCAAGCATTTATTTTGGAGTGTGGCTCACTGGTCACAATTTGTACTTCACCTTTTGGGGATCACTGAGACTTACATCTATTTATAAATCTAGAAGCAATAATTGGCAGAGATGTTTCCTGGGAATATTCAGCAATGTCTTGTAAGACATCTACCTTACATTATGCCTCAGGAAGTGCCTCTGGCACCATCCCAACAGAAACAATTTAGTTAATAGTATCAAAAGTGGGAAGAGGAGATGCTTTTACTGATAAGGGATTTTTTTTTTTTTCAGGTGGAAGGAGTGGGAGTGTTGGCAAGAATGACACGATGGGATGTATAGACTCTCTGTCCCCAGCATCCTGATTATCTGTCCAAATGCCCCCATCCCAAGTTTCAGAATTCCTCACATTAGCATCATTAGCCATCCCAAGTTGGCAGTTAACTCAGTGTTGCAATTAAGCCACTCTTAGAATGAGACTCTGGCTCAGGTTTTCCACAATATCAGTCCTGTCATTACAGAAAATTAGGCTTTCTTCAGGGCACAAGTGGAAACTTCAAGATTTTTAATATGGCCCATCTCTTTCTTTTGCCATTTGGTCTGTTGTAAGTAGGAACAACTAACCAGCTTCACTATATATCTCACCTTGTCAAAATTGCAGAAAAGTATCATACACATGAGCACCCAGAGTTTCACTTCTTGCCAATAACAATCTATTGGCATTTTGCATATTAGTATTGCCAACTCATGCCATGTATTAGCAGCACCCTCACTCTCTTTACTAGTAGATGCAGAGTTGCCATTAAATTTAGCATTGCCATTAAATTTAGTCAGACATAAGAACCAATTTTAAAGACTCATCTTTGCTATATTGTTTCTCTAAAACTAATCTTGGTACAAAATGTCTTTTAGGCTGGATTCTCTGGAGAAGCAAAGCCAGTGAAAGGTATATTTGTTGTTTGTTGTTGAATTGGTTCCAACTCATAATGAACCTATATAGGGTTTATATATATATATATATATATAGAGAGAGAGAGAGAGAGAGAGAGAGAGAGAGAGAGAGAAGTTTGTATCAAGGAAATAGCTCATTATTTTAGAGATACTTGGCACTGGGGCAGCGGTGGCAGCAGGATGACATGTGACTAATACCTGGGCAAGTGGGATGGAGAAACAGTGGAATGGATCACAAGAACCGGTGTTGACAGGAACAGACATGCAGGACCCTCTGGTTGGCATCCAGGTTTCTAGGCACACTAGGCATGCAGGCCTAACAGGCAAGCAGACCTGCTACTGGCTCAGGTCAAAGACACATAGGTGGAAGATGACCCAGATTCAATATTCAGATCCAGTGGAGAAGAGCACATGTCTTTCCTGCATGTCCATTATATTGGAAGCAGGCCACACCCTAAGGAAACATCCTTTCAGTTGATTGACTGCTCATAGCTAATCATCATAGAGTTAACTTTATGCCTTCTCACAGCTGATCATCAAAGATTTAACCATCACTACCAAAAAAGTGATAATCTTAGGTCAATCAAGTTCAAACAGAACCTTATTGTCACACTCTATAATGATGGTGGTGGTGGTGTGTCCTGTAGTTGATTCTGACTTACAACAATCCTGCATAAGTTTTCCAAGGCTGCAAATCTTTACAGGAACAGAAAGCCTCATCTTTCTCCCATGGAATGGCTGGTAGTTTCGAAGTGATGACCTTGAGGTTAACAGCCTGACATAATAAAAAATTTTAATACATCACTTTAGAAAAAGGACAGAACAACTAGAAAGAAACTCAACAAAGACAAAAAGGAAGCAAAAATGCAATCAAGTTGACCTCATAGGTTTAGACTCAGCACTCAATCCATAAAGAGCATAATACACATTATTTTCCAGTGCACCTGGAGCATTCTCCTAAATAGTCCATATATGAGGCCACAAAGCAAGTCTCAGTAAATTTAGAAACATCAATATACTTCAAATCATCTCACATCACAATGCAATAACATTTGAAATCAACTATAGGAAGATACAGGAAACAAAATCAAATACAAGGAAACTGAATAACACCTTACTAAAAAGCTACTGGGCTGTTGTTGTTGTTGTTCAGTGCCATTGAGTTGATTCTGACCAATAGCGACCCTGTATAGGATTTCCAATGAGCAGATGGTGAGCTTGAACCATCGAACTAGCACTTCAAATGACTTTGCAGTCTGACATATAGTGTAAAAAAATAAAGTTCTTGAAGTAAATGAGAATGAAAACACAGCATACCAAACCTTTGAGAGATTGTAAAAGCAGTTCATAGAGGGTAACTTACAGCAATAATATATGCATGCATCTAAAAAGAAGAAAGATCCCAAATGAACACTTTAATTCAACATCTCCAACAATTAGAAAAAGACCAGCATAGTAAGCCTATAGTTACCAGAAGAAAACAAATAATGAAGATAACAGTAAAATAAATGAATTAGACAATAGAAAAAGAATAGAATTGATAAGACAAGAAGTTGATTCTTTGAAAGGATTAATAAACTTACAAACCATTGGCATATCTAACAACAACAACAAAAAAATGTGAGAAGATGTAAATAACACGTATAGGAAATGATATGGGTGATGTCACAACAGAACCAAAGGAAATAATAAGGATAATAATAGAATACTATGAAATGTTATTCTCCAATAAATTTGAAAGTGTAGCAGAAAATGATACATTTAAAAAAAAAACACGACCTTCCTAAACTAATTATGTGAATGGAGTAAAGGGTTTAGAACTTTCATTTTTTGATAGGGAAAAACAAACATCCATTAATAATAAAAATATGGAATGTGCAAAGTATGAATCTATTAAAATTGGAAGTTGACAAAAGTTAAGTGTAACACATAATTCATAGGAATTAATGAAGTGAAATGGACTTTTAATGGTTACTTTTAATAAGATAATCATGTTATTTACTATGCCAGAAATATCAAATTTAAGAGGAATAGCATTACATTCATCACAAAGAATTTATCAAGATCTATCTTGAATTACAATGCTGTCTGTGATAGAACATCCATACACCTCTAACTGTACTTACCAGTTAGTACAAATGTTATTCAAATATATGCACCAACCAGTAAAGTCACTGATAATGAAATTGAAGAATTATGCCACACTTTTCTGTCAGAAATTGATCGAAAAAGTTGAGTTGATAATTAGTGATAATAGGAATGTGAAGTTTAAACTAAGAATAAGGATCAGCAGTTGGAAAATATGGTCTTGGTGATAGAAATGATGCTTGAGACTGAATGATAGAATTTTCATGGTGAGCAGCTTACTCATTGTAAATATCTTTTTTTAAACAACTTAAATGGTGGCTATATAAATGAACTTTATGAGATGGAATGTACAGGACTCAAATTGACTACATCTGTGTAAAATGACAGAGGAAAAGCTCAATTTCATTAGCCAAAACAGAACAGGGCAGACTGCAGAAAAGACCATATATTTTTTATATGTAAGGTCAGGCTGAAGGTAAAGAAAATGAAGACAAGTCCATGAGAACCAAACTATGGCCTTTCATATGCCCCACCTAAATGTAGAGACCATATCATGAACAGGTTTGATGCATTAGACACTAATGACTAAAAGCAAGAAGCGTTGTGGGACAACATAAAGAACATAATACAGCAAGATAATACAGAAAAGCCCAAAATAGATGTCAGAAGTGACTCTGAATTATGGTGTTGGAGAAAAATGTTAGTATAATGGACTGCCAGAAGAACAAATAAATCTGTGTTGGGAGAAGTCCAGCCAGAATGTTCCTAGGAAGCCGGAATGTGAGACTTCGTCACTCAAAATTTCAACATGTTATCAGGAGGTACCAGTCCTTGAAAAAGACATACTCCTTGATAAAGCTAATGGTCCACTAAAGAGAGAATGACCCTCAAATTATTGACTCAGTCCTAGCAGCAATAGTGTTAAAAGCACATTTTGCATTAATGGTAGCCAACCACCATGCAGTTCTGGTCTCAGGGTAGTGGAAGCTGAGGTCCACAAGGAAAATTAATTCATTGGACTAAATATTTACATGTCTCTTCAAATCTCTTCACTCTTTTTTGCTCCAGATATGGAAAGACTGATAACTGTACCTTAAACTACTTTACACAACCTTTTAAGAACCCAGTGATTATTCAACAAAGTTTGATATAGAACACTGTCTTTGTGAAATATGTCATGACAGTTGGTCTTGGTGTTCCTCCAAACTATGACCTTAAGCTCCAGACCCAGGAAATAATTCACTTAAGACATTTGCTTCTTGTTGTTGTTACATGCTGTCCAGTCAGTTCCAACCATGTGTAGTGTTTCTGAGGAGTGACTGGCAAGCTTGAACCTCCCACCTTGTGGTTCAAACTGATTTTTCAGGCCAGTGCATTAACACACAACACTACATCTGGATTAAGAATTTCCATAACTTTGAATCCTGTGTGCTCTAAAATATTTTAGTACACATTTGTAGCATGCACGAGTACATTGTAGAAATATACGCTGTCAGAATTATATATATATTTCTACACCTTCTACTTTCTACAACTGTTTATAGCCCCGTTCTTCTTTCTACACCTATTCATCTTGCACATCTTTATATGAAAATATTCATACATTGCTATTGCAGGATTGTGTATATAACAGTATTTACCTCTGTTCCTTTAGTCCTTATACTCCCTTGCATCCATCATTTTTTGTTTTGTCTTAAATTTTTTTATTGTGAATTGAGTGAAGATTACAGAGCAAATCAGTTTTCCATTCAACAGTTTGCACACATTTTTTCATATCATTGATTGCTAGCCCCACAATGAAATATCACTTCCTCGACTTCCTTGTTGGGTTTCCTATTTCCATGACTTCTTTCCTAACCCTTCTGAATTTTATTCTTGGGTAAATGCTACCCTTTGTATCTAAAATGGTTGATTATTCTAAGATGTGTATATTTCGTTAGTGTCATTGTTCCTTTATAGATATGTCTATTGTTTGTGTGAGCCATGGCATAAGTTTTTTTCCATACGTAAAGAGGACTAAAGGTCATACTCTTGGGCTTGCATCAGTATTTATCTGACCAATACACTTCATCATTTTTATGATATTTAATTTTGCTCCACATTTTTCTCCTACTATATCCAGGACATTCTAATGAGATCCCTTGCAAAGAACATGGTAATAGTAGCTGGATACCATCTAGTTCAGGTCTCATGGTCATGAAGAATGATGTTTATGTGGTCCATTAGTACATTGAACTAATTGTTTATTTTTATCTTTAATTTTCATCATTCTTCCTTCCACCATAGTGGGAGAGACGAATAGTTGCACCTTGGGAGGGCCTTGGTCTCAGTGGGTGGGCCTGTGCTGGGGGCTGGCCTGGGTCTCGGTGTGCGGGCCACGGCCTTGGATGGGCCTGAGCCTTGGAGGCTGGGCAGAGGGCTGGCCTAGGCAGAGACAGTGGGGGTGGGGGGTAGTGGCTGCAGGCAGGAGGCGTCTGTGTCTGATGGCGTCAAAAATGCCTCTCTCTGTCTCTCTGTACCATGGGTACCCTGAATTGCCTGATATCCATGCTGATATCGCTTACTATGGCAAGGAGACCCCTTTGGTAAGTGCTATGTCAGCTCCTGTGGCTTTACTCGTTTATGCTTCTCTCCTCTGGAAGGGCCCAATTTCTTGTAAAGGTGATGTAGTTTCCTATATTTTTAAAATATTAGTCCCTTTCCTAATATGTCATTGCAAAATGTTTTTCCCAGTCTGTGGACTCCCATTTTATTCTTTTTGTGAAATCTTTTCAGGCACACAAGTTTCTAATTTTTAGAATGTCCAAGACATCTATTTTGTCCTCTGGTGTTTGTGTGGTGTTTTCCATGTTTGATAGTCTATAATGCCATGTATTAGAGCCCTTGAATTTATCCCTGTTTTTTCATTGATGATCTTTGGAGTTCTGGGATTTACATTTAGATCTTTAATCCATGTTGTGCTAGTTCTGAATATGGTGTGAGATATGGGTCTTGTTTCATTCTTTTGTAAATTGATTCCCATGTTTGGCAGAACCACTTGTTGAAGAGACAATCTTTTCCCCATTTAATGTATTTTGTCTCTTTGTCAAAAATCAGTGGATTGTAAGAATGCTACATAGATCAATGGAACAGAATTGATAACCCAAAAGTAAATCTATGCTTATACAATCTTTTATGGTTTCTTGAAGAAGTGTTTTGTAATTTTCTTTTCTCTGGTTACATTCATCCCTAAATATTTCATTATTTGGCCAATTTGTTTTCCCAATTTCTTCTTCAGAGTTGTCTTTATTAGCATAAAGGAATCAAACTGAATTTGTATATTGATTTTGTACTTTGGAACTTTTATAACTCATCCAATAAGTTATAGTAGTCTTTTTGCTGAGTCTTTGGGATTTTCTAAGTATAAGAATATATCATATACTAATAGAGATCACCAAGTCCAAATTTTCCAACTACTGGAACCTCCTCTTTGTTCCCTACTTTTGCATTCCAATCACCAGTAA
>NW_006408719.1:5281351-5282141 GCF_000296735.1 Chrysochloris asiatica | reverse complement strand
GTTGGCCCAGGATCGGACATTGTTTCATTTTGCTGTGCATGGGGTCACTATGAGTCGGTTCCGACTTGATGGCACATGACAACAACAACAACAATAGAGATAGTTTTGAGCAATAACACAGAATACTGGATGAAGCAGGTTCAGTGGAGAGTTCCAGATCTCTGAAGCACATATATATGAATATTTTTAAGTTTGAATGCTTATATCCAGTGGAATTTGTAGTGGAAACAAGAAATCTTGTTCTTTCAAATCTGTAGGGCTAAGCAGATCTTGAAGCCACCATTTTCTTTGAGACCAAGTGAGGAAAGGATCAAAGCCGCCAAGGATTGATGCCTGACAGTATGTTGGAGATAAAGATGGGGCTTTTTTTTTTTTTTTTTGTATCTGTTCAATGGTCTCTTGCTGTCTGTGCACCCCCATTCTGGTGACTATAGGAGGTACCTGAGCGAGTGGACGCCCCCCACACCCTTGGAGGGTTCTACTACATATGCACACAGATCTCTTCAAAAGGTAAAGAAGCAATTTCCACTTAAAACCAAACAGCAGCATAAAATAGCCACAAAAGCCCAGAACTGATTATTACTAGGAAAAGGGCAGAATGGGGGTTGTGGAATGGGTGAGACAGACTTAAAGTGAAATAGGATGAAAATTAAATCCTAAATTATGACATAATGACCAACAGCGGTGTCTTGAAATTTCTCAGGTGTCTTTGAAGGCAAGAAGCTAAAAATAGATATTAAAGTCATACTCATATAAGGCTACATATTTTTTTGTGTGTGTGTCTCCTTTT
>NW_006408719.1:5277937-5281251 GCF_000296735.1 Chrysochloris asiatica | reverse complement strand
TTTTTAATAGGGAAAAGGCCAGAATAAGGGGTGTGAAGAGAGAAAGAGAGTTTAAAAACAAAACAGGGTGAAAATTAAATCTTGAGGTACAGCATAACAACTAACCGTGGCATCTTGAAATTTATCAGGTGGCCTTGAAGGCAAGAAGCTGAAAGAGGACATTAAACTAATACTCATATAAGGCTACATTTTTTTTTGTGTGTGTGTCTCCTTTTTTTTTTCTTTTTTGCAATTATAGATTATAGTATCCAATCTGTTTCTTTTGCTGTGGCTGTTCTGGTTTTTGGTGCCCTCTTTATCTTTAGAGGGCTCATCCACTACCTATATTACCAAAGAAGAGACAGAAATTGGAAAAAATAAAGACCTAAAGAAAGATGTCCAAATGATTAATAATAGAATATCAGAAATGGACAATACACTGAAAGGGCAAAGGAGTAGAATTGAAGAGATGGAAGCCAGAAATAGTGAGCTGGAAGATAAATCTCTCAATACTACTAAGATAGAAGAGCAATCAAAAATAAGGATAAACAAATCTGGAGAAGGTCTAAAATTCATGTTAGAATGCATGAAGGGCAATAATTTAAGAGTCACTGGCATTCCAGAAGAGGGAGAATCACACAAGTCCACAGAGGAGATAGTTGAAGAATTTCTTGAAGAAAATTTCCCTAATATCATGAAAAGGGAAAAGATAAAACTATCAAGAAGCTCAATGAACCCCAGGAAAGAAAGACCCCATAAGAAAATCACCAAGACATATCATAATCAAGCTCTCCAAAATCAAAGATAAGGAGACACTCCTGAAAGCAGCTAGGGAAAAGAGAATCTTTACATACAAAGGCAAGCAAGTTAAATTAAACTCGGATCTTTCAGTAGAAACCATGCAAGCAAGAAGGCAATGGGGAGACTTATATAAAACCCTGAAAGAAAGAAAAAAAAAAAACAAAAAAAACTGCTAAACAAAAATCCTCTACCCAGCAAAGCTGTCAATCAAATATGAAGGTGTAATCAAAACATTCCAGGATAAACAGAAGCTAAGGGATTTTGCCAATGTCAACTCTGCACTGCAAAACATCCTTGATGCTGTGGGTTATTATGCCAGACTGCAAAGCTGTTTGAACTGCAAGGTCAGTGGTTCAAGCTCACCAGCTTCTCTGTACAGGGTTGCTATGGGTCAGAACTGACTCGACAGCACTTAACAACAACAACCCTGCACTTCAAACTATCCTAAAGGGAATTTTATGGACTGAGAATCAACAAAAACAAACAACAACCAGAGATTGACATATGTGGCAGCACCACCGAGAACTCAATTGTTAAATGCACGAGTCAAGAACAGAATAAAAGTATAGCAAAACAATCAGAGTGTCAGTAAGGTCAGCCTATGATCAAAACAATTAAAATGTAAAACAAGGTAAACGCATAGGAACAGAGATACAGCTTGTGAGAAGGTCAGGTACATTATAGGATAAAATAGACTGTATTAAATGGAGGGGAAAGTTAATGGAATATAAGGTAACCTCAAAGAAAATTAACTCTTCAAACTCAAAAAAAAATCTTTTTTGGTTACTGGTGGGTGTGGAGTGTGGGTATTTGTGGGGAGTGGAGAGTGGCAACGGTAGAGCACAGGGTAGGGGCAAACACATCATAGTTTGGGTGTTGGGGAGGACAATTCACATGTAGGGGGAGGGGTATAAAAACAAGGTAGATAGGGGAACACTGAGACAGGTTTGCATGAGCAAAATGGGACAGAGGTAAACAGTGATGCATGCTTATCCTTGGAACAACAAGGCTGTGTGATACAGGGATCAAGGCATAGTTTGAAGAGGGGAAATAATACTAAGATGCTTGACTACTATTGTAAAATGGACACCAGTTGGATAGAAAGTAATGTCGGGAAACATCACATGATCACAGAAAGCCTGTATGCCCATTTTCAAGTTATAACTGATAGGAATACCTAAAAGTGGTTCAACAACATGCCCAGTGAAATAGGCCTCCTGATGAGCCTTTGAAGTGTATAGGACCTTAGGTGGAATCTTGAGCCCCATCCAGAACCTTCTGAGTTTGAACATTCCCAGTGGTAAGGACAAGCAGGGCCAGCTTGGAACAGCTATAATGACAGAAGTTACATCATCAAAGAAATATCATGAGGAAAACACAAAACAAAAATGGCATTATGACTGGCTACTACAAGAATCAGCAAGTTGTTCACTGGGAAACCATCCAGGCAAGCAATCAAGTTCCTTTAGAACAATCTCCCCTCTAAGACTGAAACTCAAAGGGAACACATGAACAGGCATGTAAGCTTTCTGACAACCACATTGGTCTACTGGTAAGTGGAATAGTGGGGAAAGGCAGCAACAAAGAAATAGGCTGAGTTCAACAACATTCTGTAGATTCTCATTGGACTGCAGATATGAGAGAGAAGAGTAAGGTCTGGTTGGTCCAAAGTGTGGTGAAACCTTGGGGAACCTGAGCCTATGGACAAGGACATAGCCACAGAGGACTATAGCTGAGAGTGAAGCATTCAGCTGTTATGAACTGAGAGAAGGCACAAAAGAACACTGAAAGTTGTCCATTTGACGTAGCCTCGATGGCTTGACAATCAGAACTCGACTAGAGGAAGGTAAAAAAAAAAAAAAAGAAAGAAAGAAAAGAACAAAACAATTTTTGTAAAGGGAATGAGGGAAAATTGCTACAATTTGATGAATTTGACCTATACTCATGGAGGTACTAACTCTAAAAATCAACAAAGAGGGAAGGAGACTTCATATCAAGTATCAATGCTATCCCTCCCCTCTGCACACAGGGTAAATAGGGATGGGGAATTCAGACATTGGCTACCTAAAATGAGTGGGTGATAAAGCCATGAAGTGACTGGCTTACAAGGTTTCAAGGGGGAGTTTAGTTTAATAGTGTGTTGGGGGAAAATTCAATAAAAAAGAGAGAGAGAGTTTTACTTCTTGTGTGCCAACGTGGAAGCCTATAGTTTCCCTTTCTTACCTTATTGCTTTGGTTATGGGTGGTGATAAAGGGCATCATTGTCTGGTTCCTATTCTTTTTATTATTATTCTTATTATTTATTTATTTTTAGTCATTCTTTTTATTTCAGAATATGAAAATATGATTAATATTTTGAATTTCATATGAAAACAAAAATCTTCAGGCACAGACACCAGATAATTTTCTTATTCCACCTTTTTTTTTTCAGTTTCACATTCAACAATTCATATAACTTGTTTCATTACATTGATTATAATCCCCTCCATATACCATCAGTTAAAATTATTTCTCTTTATCCACTTTAGCTTTTT
>NW_006408719.1:5260203-5275512 GCF_000296735.1 Chrysochloris asiatica | reverse complement strand
TTTGGTCGTTTTGATGTAACTTAGGATTTAATTTTCGGCCTATTTCCTCTTTTGTCTGCTTGTCCCGCTCCACAATCCCCGTTCAGGACTTGTTTCTAGTTGGAAATAGTTCAGGGTCGGCTGTGGCTGTTTGGTTTTAATTGAAAACTGTCTCTTTAAATTTTGAGGAGATCTGTGCGCATGCGTAGTAGAACCCTCTGAGGGTTGGGCTGGGTTGCCCACTGGCTCAGGCACCCCTATAGTCACCAGAATGGAGGTGCACAGACAGCCAGGGACCAATGAACAGCTCCCAAAAGAGAAGAATGTCCACACCTTCATCTCAGCGGTTCTGCCAGGCGTCTGTGGACGCTCGGATCTTTCCCCCACGTCCTGGTTCCTATTCTTAATGGGAAACCTTTCATTTTCTCTCCATTAAGAGTGATGTTGCCTGTTGGTTTTGTATATATGCTCTTAATTATTTTGAGGAATTTTCTCTCAGTTCCTACTTCGTGTGGTATTTTTATCAGAAATGAGTGTTGGCTTTTGTTAAATGCCTTTTCTCCAATTCATATAGTCAGGTGGGTTTTCTCCTTTTTTTTTTTTTTTTTTTTAATGTGGTGAATTACATTGATTGTTTATCCAATATTGTTATATCCTTGCTTCCGTGATATGAACCCAGCTTGGTAATGTATTATATTTTGATATGCTGTTTAACTCTATTGTCTAGGATTTTATTGAGAAGTTTTGCTTCTAGGATAATAAGGGATATTCATCTCTACTTTTTTTTTTAATAATGTCTTTTCCTGCTTTTGGTATGAGGGTTATGCTTGCGTCTTAAAATGCATTAGGAATTTTCCCACATTTTTTCTGGAATAATTTGACTAGAATTGGTGATAGCTCTTCTCTGAATTTTGTAAAATTCACCAGCAAAGCTATCTGGGCCTAACTGGTTGGGAGGTTTTGATGATCTGATCAATTTCTTCTTTTCGTATAGGTTCCTTCAAATTTTCTACTTCACTCTGTGTAAGATTACATAGGTTGTGTTTTTCAAAAAATGTTCCCTTTTCCTCTAGATTTCCAATTTTGTTTCAATGAAACTTTTCATAGTACTCCATTATTATTCTTTTTATTTCCATTGACTATGTTGTGATGTCACCCATGTTATTTTTAATGCATATTTTTTTTTGTTTCTCCCTCTTTTCTTTTGTAAGAATTACCAGTGGTTTGTCAGTTTTATTAATCCTTTTATAGAATTAGCTTCTTTTCTAAAAAAAATAAATGTTTTATTGTGAATTGTGTGATAGTTTACATGGGAGAACATTAGTTTTACATTCATTCTATCATAAATCATCTCATTGCCATAGTTACCCTCCCATCCATGCATCATCACCCAACCAAAGAGTATACCCTGCAAGCCTACGCCCCCACTCACACACGGTCCTCAGCCCCTTTCCCTCTCTGGATCTCAAGTCCCCAGCCACTCCATCTATTCACATCATCTTCTCTGCCTCCATTTCAGGCCTCACTGCTTCTCTGGGTAGGGTCCCGCTCTACACTATTCTCCATTGATGGTCCCAGGGCCATCTGCTCCTAGACTGAAAAGTTAATCACTCCCCTCCTTGCTATAAAATGTCCACCTTTACATTTCCAACCCTCACAATCAGTTCTGATAACATTTATTCACTATTGCATCACAAGAGACCCATCTGTATTTCATTTCATCAGCCCTTCTTAGACAGGCTGGATACCATCCACTGGAGACTCTACCTTCCTCCACATGCTTTGAATCTAGGTTCCCTCTTGAAAGCTTGTAAGTCAGTCACTTCTTACCTTTGTTTCCCTCCACCCATTTTGGGTAGCCAATGTCCACGTTGCACATCCCTGTCTACTCTTTGTGTGGAGGGTGTGGGGATAATTCTTGACACAGTGATTTGTTTACTCTTTTGAGCTACTGCATTTATAGGTGTGGGTCAAGTTTATCAAATTGTATCAGATGACGCTTTTTTCCTCTTCTTTCTTCTTCGGGTTAAGATCTGTTCATTCAGTCATTGAAACCAGGTCAAGTCGGTATCATCTGCAAGTGTGGATGTTATTGCGTCTGTCCACCCTCTTCTTAACATCTGGCCGCTTCACTCTCCACTCTAGTCCTCTGTGGCTGTGTCATTGACTCTGAGCCCATGAGTCCCCAGGTATTGCCTGGCTGCTGGCAGACCAGATCTCCACCCGGGTTCACAATATCGGGCTTAGCTCGCCGCTTCATTGATGTTCTTCACTCACTTCCCCTTACGGGTTACATGGGTGTCACCAATAAGAGCGGGTATTTCCATTGCGTCTTAGTCTTGCAAGAGGATTTGCACTGAAAGGACCCGACCACTTGCCTTGATGTCTTCTGGGAAAGCAGCTTGCTTGTTCTTGTAGTAACTGTTGGACTGCCCTTATTGTTTTGTATTTTTCCTGTAGGTCTTTCTTTCAAGAAGTACCTTCTGGTTTTCTAGCTGATCCAGGCTGGTCTGCTTGTCCTTTCAAGTGGAAATGTTCCTGTCTCTGAAGGTCTGGACGTGGTTCGGGCTTCCACCTATAGTCTTATGCAATGCGGAGGTTCCTCAGGAAACCTCCTTCACTGGACACATTGTAGCCCCATTTTAGGTGTTCCAATCAGTTATAAGCAGAAGACGGACTTACAAGCTTTCTATGATGATATTTCTGGCTATTCCTTTCTCTGCCCCTCCAGTGTCTGTCTGTTTTATAATATAATGCACGGATAACCAAAGTTCAAAAGACAGCCAAGCATCTTAACATTAATCCCCCCTTTTCCCCATTCCAACCATGTCTCAGTCTCTGTATCCCAGAGCCCTGTTGTTCTAAAGTTGTGCCTACATCATTTTTTACCTCTGTCCCATTTAGCCCATTCATACGTGCCTAATTGTTCTCCCATCTGCTTTGTTCTTCCATTCCCCTCTCCCTTCTTGTGTATTGCCCCGTCCCCAACAACCAAACTATCCTGTGTCTATTCCATGCCCTCTGCTCCACCTTCCCCTCCTGCTCCTAACCCTTCACCTACGTCCCATCAACCAGCTAAGAATCCACTTTAGTGGATTAATATGGGTTCTTTTTCTTAGTCTTTTACAGTAGTGGTCTTATGCAGTATTTTTCCTTTTGTGACTAATTTCACTCAATGTAAGATCTTTAAGGTTCATCCATGTTAGGAAGTGGCATACAGCTTCCTTGTTCTTTTTCAAAGTAGCATATTTTGTGTATGTACCACAGCTTGTTTATCCATTCTTCAGTTGATGGGCACTTTGGCTGTCTCCATATTTTTGCTATTGTAAATAGTGCAGCTATGAACATTGGTGTGCATATATCTTCCGGTGTTGTGGCTCATTTTTCTTGTGGGTAAACACCAAGTAGAGGAATTGCTGGATCGAATGGTATTTCTATTTTCAACCTTCGGAGGAAGCACCGTATTGCTTTCCAAAGAAGTTGGACCATTTTGCAGTCTCACCAGCAATGCTGGAGTGTCCCAGTCTCTCCACATCCCCACAAGCATTTAATGTCCTCTACATTTTTGATCTTTGCTGTTGTTGCAGGTGTGAGATGATATCTCATTGTTGTTTTGATATGCCTCTCTCTAATGGCTCGTGATTGTGAACGTTTCTTCATATGTTTGTTGGCTGTCCAGATCTCCTCCCTGGTGAAGTTTCTGTTCATATCCTGTGCCCATTTCTTAATTGGGCTATTTGTCTTATTTTTGTAGATGTGTAGTATTTTCCTATATATTTTAGAAATGAGTCCCTTATCCGATATGTCGTTGCAGAAGATTTTTTCCCAGACTGTGGGTTCCCTTTTTACACTCTTGGTGAAGTCTTTTGGTGCACACAAGTTTTTAGTTTTTAGTATGTCACACTCGACTATTTTGTCTATTTTTGTTTGTGTACTTTTCAAAGTTTGTGGCAGTCTGTGTATGCCCTGAATTAGTGCCCTCACGTTTGTCCCTATTTTTTCATTGATGATCTTTATAATTTTGGGATTCACATTTAGATCTTTAATCCATGTTGAGTTCATTTTTATATAGGGTGTGAGGTAAAGGTCTTGTATCAGCCTTTTACATATCACTTTCTAGTTCTGCCAGCACCATTTGTTAAAGAGACTGTCTCTTCCCCATGCAATGTGACTAGGTACTTAGTCGAAAATCATTTGCTGTAAGTTGTTGGGTTAATATATGGATTCTCGATTATATTCCAATGATCCATGTCTCTTTCATTGTACCAGTACCAGGCTGTTTTGACCTCCATAGCCATGTAGTAAAGTGTGAAATCAGGGAGTGAGAGACCTCCAACCTTGTTCTTCCTTTTAAGTAGTGCTTTCCTTATCCTGTGTCTCTTTCTTTTCCATATAAAATTACTAATTGTCTTTTCCATCTCTATGAAGAATGTTGTTGTAATTTGGATTGGGATTGTATTGTACATGTAAATTTCTCTGAGTATCATTAACATTTTCACAATGTTGAGTCTTCCTATCCAGGAACATGGTATGTTCTTCGAATATTGTAAGTCTCTTTTGGTTTCTTGTAGTAGTTTTTTGTAATTTTCTTTGTATAAATCCTTTGTTTCTCTGGTTATGTTTATTCCTAAGTATTTCATCCTTTGCATGGCTATTATAAATGGTATTGGTTTCCTAATGTCCTTTTCATCGTTATCGCTGTTGCTATAGAGCAATCCAATTAATTTTTGTATGTTAATCTTATACCCTGCCACTTTGCTGAATCTTTTGATGAGGTCTAATAGTTTTTTTTACTGAGTTTTTGGGGGTTTCTATGTATAAGATCATATCGTCTGCAAATAAGGAGAATTTTACTTCCTCTTTGCCAATTTGGATATCTTTAATTTCTTTATTATGCTGTATAGCTGTCGCTAAAACTTCCCACACAATATTGAATAGGAGCGGTGATAAAGGGCATCCTTGTCTGGTTCCTGTTTGCAGGGGGAAGGCTTTCAGTTTCTTTCCATTGAGCGTGATGTAGGCTGTTGGTTTTGTATATATGCTCTTGATTATGTTGAGGAATTTCCCTTCAATTCCTACTTTGTTGAGTGTTTTTATCAGGAATGGATGTTGGATTTTGTCAAATGCCCTTTCTGCATCGATTGATATGATCATGTGGTTCTTTTCTTTTTTCTTATTTATATGGTGGATGACATTGATTGTTTTTCTAATGTTGAACCATCCTTGCATCCCTTTTATGTAGCTGACATGGTCATGATGTATTATTTTTTTGATATTGGATTCTGTTGGCTAGGATTTTGTTGAGGATTTTTGTGTCTATGTTCATGAGGGATATTGGTTTATAATTTTCTTTCTTAGTGATGCCCTTTCCTGGTTTTGGTATGAGGGTTATGCTTGCTTCATAGAAAGTATTGGGGAATTTTCCATTCTCTTCTACGTTCTGGAATAATTTGAGTAGAATTGGTGACAGTTCTTCTCTGAATGTTTGTTAGAACTCAGCCGTGAAGCCATCTGGTCCTGGGGTTTTGTTGGTTGGGAGTTTTTAGATGACCTGGTCAGTTTCTTCTTTTGTTATGTGTTTGTTCAAATTTTCTACTTCAATCCTAGTAAGTTTAGGTAGGTTGTGTTTTTCTAGAAATGTATCCATCTCGTCCAAATTTTCGAATTTGTTGGAGTACAACTCTTCATAGTATTCTGTTATTATCTTTTTTATTTCATTTGATTCTGTTGTGACTTCCCCTATGTGGTTTCTAATGCGATTTATTTGTATCCTCTCCCTCTTTTCTTTAGTTAGTTTTGTCAATGGTTTGTCAATTTTATTAATCCTTTCAAAGAACCAGCTTCTTGTCCTGTTGATTCTTTCTATAGTTTTTGGTTTTCCATCTCATTTATTTCTGCTATTATCTTTAGTATTTCCCTTCTTTTGGTAACTGTAGGTTCCCTCTGGTGGTCTGCTTCTAACTGTTGAAGATACTGTGTCAATGTGTTGATTTTGGCTCTTTCCTCTTTTTGGATGTGTGCATTTATCACAATAAATTGTCCTCTCCGGACTACTTTCAACATGTCCCAAAGATTTTGGTATGTTGTGTTTTCATTCTCGTTTATTTCCAGGAACTTTGTGAATTCACGTTTAATTTCTTCATTTACCCAATCGCTTTTCAGCAGGGTGTTGTTCAATTTCCATGTATTCAGCTTTATTGATTTGGCCTTCTTATTGTTGATTTCTAGTTTTATAGCATTGTGGTCTGAGAAGATACTCTGTAGAATTTTGATCGTTATGAAATTTTGGAGGCTTGCTTTTTGGCCTAACATGTGGTCAATTCTGGAAAATGTTCCATGTACACTGTAGAAGAATGTGTATTGTACCGTTATTGGGTAGAATGCTCTGTATCTATCTATGAGGTCTAGTTGGTAGATTGTGTATTAAGTTCTGCTGTCGCATTGTTGAGTTTCTTACTGGTTGTTCTATCCCTTTTGGAGAGTGGTGTGTTGAAATCTCCCTCTATAATTGTGGATTTATCTATTTATTTCTTCAATTCCATTAAGATTTGCTTCATGTATCTTTGTGCTCTTTCATTGGGAGCATATATGTTTATTATAGTTATGTCATCTTGCTGCATTGGCCCTTTGAACATGAGACAGTGTCCTTCTTTGTCCCTTATGCTGGTTCTTATCTTAAAATTTACTTTGTTGGAGATTAGTATCGCAACTCCTGCTTGTCTATTGTTACTGTTGGCTTGGTAAATTTTTTTCCATCCTTTAACTTTTAGTTTGTTTTTGTCTTTCTGTGTAAGGTGTGTCTCTTGCAGTCAGCATATAGATGGATCTGTTTTTCTTGTCCATTCTGCCACTTTTTGTCTCTTCACTGGTGCATTCAATCCATTGACATTCATGTAAGTATGCATAAGTATGAATTGATTGCTGTCATTATGTTACTTTTTTGGCGGTGCTGTTCGTTCTTTGGTTCTGCTTTCTTTCTTGTGTTGGCTTTATGTCCTTTGAGTTGTTTCTGGTTGGTTTCCTCCTAGTTTATCTGTTCTCTTATTCTGCTTGGGAATTCGTTTTTATGATATGTTGTGGAGTGTTAACTTTCTTTGGGGTTACCCTGTAGTCTACTAACTTTTCTCAGCATTTATGATACTCTGTTGTAACCTGTAATTTACCTGGCATCCTTACCAGGTGGGCTTCCATTCCTGCATTTGTCCCTTCTTTGACATTGATATGTTTTTGGCCTTCAGTTGATCTCCACATTCTTTTGAGTTTGTTGTTGTAGTCTTGTTCTGTCTGGACTCCACTATCAGTTGGCTGTGTTCCAGGTGGTGTTGCCATACCTGTCAATTTCTGTTTGCTGTCTGTTCTTGTTGGTTTTCTGTCCCCAGAGCTCCCTTTAGTATGTTTTGAAGTGCTGGGTTGCTTTTGATAAAATCTCTCAAATTCTGTTTTTCCTGGAATGTTTTGATCGCATCATCATATTTGATTGATCGTTTAGCTGGGTAGACGATTCTTGGTTGATAGTTTGTTTTTTGTTTTTTTCTTGTGATGCTTTGTATATGTCTCCTTATTGCCTTCTTGTCTGCATGGTTTGTTCTGAATAGTCAGAGCTTAATCTTATTTGCTTGCCTTTATAAGTTATATTTCTTTTCTCCCTGGCCGCTTTTAATAGTCTTTCCTTATCTTTGATTTTGGAGAGCTTGATTATTATATGTCTTGGAGACTTTCTTTTGGGGTCTATCCTTCCTGGAGTATGTTGGGTTTCTTGAATGTTTATCTTCTCATCTTTCAAGATGTTAGGGAAATTTTCTTCCAGAAGCTCTTCAACTATCTCTTATGTGTACTTCTCTGTTCTTCGTGTTCCAGAATGCCAATAATTCTTGCATTATTCCTCTTCATGTTATCCAGCATGAATCTTAGACTCTCTTCAGATTGATTTATCCTTTTAGTTGCTTGTTCTTCTATCTTGACAGTATTGAGATATTTGTCTTCCAGTTCACTAGTTCTGGCTTCCATCTCTTCTAGTCTGTTCCTTTCCCCTTTCAGCCTATTGTCTATTTCTGTTATCTTATTATTGATCACCTGGACATCTTTTTGCAGGTTTTGTTTCCAATGCTGTGTCAATTCTATTTGATTTTTCCTGCAGTACTTTCCTTACTTCTTCCTTATTTTCCTCAACCCCTTTTCAGATTATTTGAATTTATTTCCATATCATTCTTCTGAATTCCGTCTCAGGCATATTTAAAACCTGCTCCTCCTCCTCTATAAAGCCTTTGTCTTTCTCCAGCTCATTTGCATCAGCTGCTGTCTTCTGTTTTTGGACGTATTTTGATAAAGTTGATTGTTTCTTATTGGTCATGGTTTATTATTATTATTATTATTATTATTATTATTATTATGATCTAGAGATGGGCTTCCCTTTTCATCTGTAATGCGTAGCAGGTGTTGTTGGGTCTTATCTTAGTGGTGGAGTATTATGGTGTATGCTTATAGCTTGGCTATATGGCCACAATTGCTGCTTCTTCTTATGCGTCATAGGGAAGATAAGTTCCCACCTCCAGGAAGGATGTGCGATCAAAAGGACTAAAAGCAGAAGTAATATAAATGCATGGACAGAAATCACTACTTTGGAGTGGGGATGCAGCTTTGGTTAACTTTTTCTGTTCCCTGTCCCACCATAATAGCCACTGGAAGATCCCACCTGCTAGCTAGGAGTGGGGTCCCGGGTCTTAGATGCAGGGACAGGGAATGGTGGATGATGTCAAAAAGCCACTGCCTTTCTCCTTTTCTCTGTGCATGGTTGAGCTGCCCCTGCCTGATTTTTATTGAGATCTCAAGCCAGGGCAGGGAGATTTTCAGGGGGATCTCTGTTGTTTCTTTTGGCTTTTTTTGTCCTGAGACCCCCTTTTTTTCCCTCCTTCTGGAAACGCTGCTTTCCGAATGGGCTGGTCTTAGCCCCGCCCTCTAAACTCTGCAGTCGCAGGAGCGACCCGCGCTCCCACAAGCGAGAGTCCCAGAGTGCGCACCTTTCTTTTTCCTTAGTAGCGCGATTTCTCAAAAATGTGAGTTCAGGAGACTGAAATACTAGATCTTATAATAGTTTAAAAGCTGTGGAACTAGTACATGAACGTTTCTTTCGTGAGTTCCCCCTCCTTTCTCACCGGAGCTTTCCCCTACCTGACTTTCCTGGCTGTCGTGCAGTACCAGAAGCCCAGAATTAGCTTTTTGCCTTGTTGATTTTTTTTCTATAATCTTCCTGTTTTCTATCTCGTTAATTTCTGCTTTTCTCTATCATTTCTTTTCTTCTGGTGGATGTAGCGTTACTTTGCTGATCTTTTTCTAATCACTGTAGATATTGTGTTAAAGTTCTGATTTTTGTTCTTTCTTCTTTTTAGAAGTGTGCCTTTATTGTTATAAATTGTCCACTCTGTACTGTTTTTGCTGTGTCCCAAAAGTTTTGGTGTGTTGTATTTTTCTTCTCATTTGTTTCTAGGAGGTTTTTTGTTTTGTTTTTTAAATTTTACTTTTTATATATTCTACTACTCAGTAGCTTTTAAACAAGGTGTTATTCAGTTTCCATGTATATTATTTTTATATCATTGATCTTCCTATTGTTAATTTATAACTTTATAGCATTGTAATTTGAGAAGATGCTTTGTGGTACTTTGTTGTTTTGATTTTTTTGGAGACTTGCTTTGTGGCATAACACATGATCTATTAAGGACAATATTCCATGTGCACTGGAAAATAATGTGCATTGTGCTGTTGTTGGATTCTATGCTCTGTAGAAACCTATGGGGTAAAGTTGATTGATTTTGTTGTTCAGTTTCTCTATGTCCCTGCTGAGCTTTCTCTTTTTGCTCTGTCTATTTTCAAAAGTGGTGTGTTAACATCTCCAAGTATTATTGTAGAGTTGTCTGTTTCTTTGTTTAATTGTGTTAGGGCTTGCTTTATTTATTTTGGGCTCTTTTTTTTGAGAATACATAATTTTTTATGGTTATATCACCTTGTTAAATTTACCCTTTAACCATGAGAAAATGTCAAACTTTCTCTCTTATGCCAGTTTTTGCCTTTAAGCTTATTTAATTTAAGATTAATATTGTCACTCCTGTTATGTTTTGTTTTATTTCAATGAGCTTGGTATTTTTTTTCTCATCTTTTAAGTTTTCATCTATTTTTGTCTTTGTGTGTTAGCTGTGTCTCGTGTACACAGCAAGTTGAATGACCTTGCTTTCTTATCTGTTCTTTTACTCTCTGTCTCTTGACTATTGTATTTAATCTATTTTTTGAAATTTTCAATAAGTATGGTTTAATTGCTGTCATTATGCTATTTGATTTTTGTGGTACTCCTGGTTTCTTTGTTCTGTAGGCTTTCCTTTGCTTAGTTCATTTTTTGTGTGTGTGTGTCTGCACTATTTCTTGTCAGTCTTTTCATAGTCTTGATGTTTCCATAATCTTGTTGGACTTTGCTTTTATTGAATTGATGTAAAGATGTACTAAGTTTCTTTGATTTTACCTTATAATTTATTAAGCTCTTTTTATGACAGTCTGTTTTATTCTGAGATCTACCTGACTTCCTTATCACCTTGACCTCTTTTGTTATACTTGTCCTTTCTTTTGCTTTCTAGTTGTCCTAATCATAGAATGAGCTGTTGGTTCTCAGTCCAAAGACTTTCCTTTAATATGTTTTGGAGTGCTGACTTGGCCTTTGCAAAATCCCTTAATTTCTGTTTATCCTGGAATGTTCTTATTTCACCATCATATATAATTGACAACTTTACTAAGTGTATGATTCTTGATTGGTTTTCTTTTTTCAGAGGTTTGTATATGTCTCCACATTGTCTTCTTACCTGCAGAGTTTCTGCTGAGAAGTCCTAGCTTAATCTTGGTAGGAAACTCTTCTATTTTCCCTAGTTGCTATCAGGATTCTCTCCTTGTCTTTGATTTTGGAGTTTGATTATAATATGTCTTGGTGATTTTCGTTTGAGGTCTACTCTGTTTGAATTCGTTCAGGATCTTAAGTGCTTATCTTCTCCTCCTTCAAGGTGTTAGGGATTTTTTCTTCCAGCAGTTCTTTGACTGTCTCTTCTGTGGTTTTCTCTGACTCTTCTTGCTCAGAAATTCCAATCAGCCTGAGATTATTCCTCTTCATTTTGCCCCTCTTGACTCATGATTTCTTCAGACTCTTTTTCATTATTTTTTCTGCTTGTGCTGAGTAATACTGAAAGATTTATCTTGAAGCCTACTGATTCTAACTTTTATGCCTTCATTTCTACTCCCTTTTCAATGTATTGCTCAGTTCTAATATTTTAACATTAATCATCTGGACTCTTTTTTGAAGGTTTTACATGGATTCCAATACTATATTTATTTTGCTTGATTGTTCCTTTAGTGCTTTTCTGGTTTCTTCCTTATTTTCCTCCACTATTCTATGGAACATTTGGATATACCTCAATATCATTTTCCTAAATTCCCTTTCAGAAAATTCCAAACTTCTCCACTCCCCAATAACATTCCCACGTCTTCTTCTTTGTTGTTTGGTAGAACTACTCTGTCTTATTTCTGAACAAAAGTAAAAAATTACTGTAGCTTTTAAGCCATCGTGGTGTTGTATTTGTTTTACTTAGATTAATGTATGATGGTGTATTGTTAAACACACTCCAATTTTCTCCTGATAGGTGTGATCAGAAGATAGGCTTTTCTGTTCACTGCTCTTACAGTTCTCTTCAGGGTGTTTTAGCAAGTGTTTATTATAGGTCCTGCTGTGGTGTATAGCAGTTGGTATTGGCTCTTTCCCTATTAGAGGGATTTTAGAGGGTGCAATGGCTGTATGATCACAATTGTCTCTTTTCAGGTGAGACATGAAGAAACTTCTATAAAATATAAGCAAGGTTGAAATTCAATAGCAAGCACCAAAATTAAATGTCATAAAAAGTCAGGAATAATATATATTTGAAGATAGACAACCCAGAAAAAAATGAAGATAGAAACGGAAATCATTGGAAAATATCGGAAATTGTTTCAGTAATTGTTGTGGTTGTGCATTGAGTTGGTATTGACTCATAGCAACACTATACACAACAAAACAAAACACTGCCTGATCCTGGCCCAACTTCACAATCGTTGCTATGCCTGAACCCATCAATGATGCCGCTGTGGCAATCCATCTTGTTGGGAGTCTTCTTATTTTTCTCCAACCCTCCACTTTACGAAAAATGAAAACCATCTCCAGTGAATGCACCCTCCTGATAATATTGCCAAAACATGAAAGACGAAGTTTGGCCTTCCTGGCTTATAAGAAGCACTCTGGCTGTACTTATTCAAACAAAGATTTGTTTGTTCTTTTGTCACTCCATAGTACTTTTAATATTCTCCTCCAACACTGTAATTCAAATGCATCATTTCTTCTACAGTCTTCCTTATTTGCTGTTCAACTTGAACGTGCATGTGAGGTTATTGAAAGCACCATGGCTTGGGTCAGGTGCTCCTGAGTCTTTAAACTGACACTTTTGCTGGTCAACACTGCAAAACATACTTGTGCAACAAATTTGCTTAATTCAATAGGTCCATTGGTTTCCTGACTGCTGCTTCCATGAGTGTTGATGGTTGATTCAAGAAAAACGAAGTCTTTGAAAACTTCAATTTTTCCCATTTATATGTATGCTGCTCATTGGTCCAGTGGTGAGGATTTTTATTTTATTTACATTCAAATGCAACCCACACAGAAAGCTGTGGTCTTTGATATTCATCAGTAAGGATTTTAAGTCCTCCTTGTTTACAAAAAGTCAGGTTGTATCATCTGCATATCACAGGTTCTTAATGAGACTTTCTCTAATCCTGATGTCACATTTTTCTTCATTTAATCCAATATCTAATATTATTTGATCAGAATAAAGTTTGAATATGTATAGTGAAAGAATACAACCCTGGACACACCTTTCCTAGTTTTAAACAACTCCATATTCCCTTGTTTTGTTCGAACAACTATCTTTTGGTCTATACAGGTTTTTCATTAGCACAATTAAGTGTTCCGGAATACTCATACATCATAATGTTGCCTATATCTTGTCATGATCCAGACAATGGAAAGACATTGCATAGTCAATAAAACATGGGTAAACATCTTCCTGGTATTCTCTGCTTTCACACAAGATCCATCTGACTTCAGCAATGATAACTCTCATTCTTCAGACACCGGCTTTAACATCTGGAAGTTCTCTATCAATGTATGTTTGCAGATGTTTTTGTGTTGCCTTTAGTGAAACTTTATTCACATTGGATATCTATGACATTATCTGATGATTTCCACATTCCATTGAGTCACCTCTTTTTGGAATATGCACAAATAGAGATATCTTCCTGTCAGTTATCCAGGTAGTTATCTTGCAAATTTCTTGACATAGCTGAGTGAGTGTCTTAAGTGCAACATCATTTTATGAAAGATTTTAATTTGTATTCCATAAATTCCTGGTGCCTTGTTCTTTGACAATGCCTTCGATGCACTTCAGATTTCTTCCTTCAGGATCATTTGCTCTGGATCATATGCTAACTCTTGGAATGGTTGTACATTGACCATTTCTTTTTCATACAGTGACTCTGTGTGTTTCTTCCATATTCTTTTGATGCTTTCTGTATCACTCAATAAGTTTTTCCAGCGAACCCTTCCATACCGCAAGTCAAGGCTTGAATTTTTTTCTTTAGTTTCCTCAACTTGAGAGAAATGATGAGTGTTTTCTTCCCTTTTGAATTTAAAACTCCTGGTTTTTGCACATTTCCTTGTATTTTTCTTTTCCTGATGAACTTTGAAATATTATGTTCAGCTTTTGTACCTCCTTACTTCTTCCATTTGCTTTAGTATCTCTACACTGGGCACTAAGTTTCAAAGTCTCTTCTGATACACATTTGGTCTTTTCCTTCTTTCTTGTCTTCTTAATGACCCTTTGCTTTCTTCCTGTATTATGTTCTCAATGTCATCCCACATATTGTCAGGACTTCAATCCTTAGTGTCTAATGCATTGAATCTGATCTTCATATGATCTCTAAATTCAGCTGGGATATATTCAAAGTTATATTTTGGTTTTCATGGACTTATTTTCATTTTCTTTAACTTCAGTCTTGATTTGTATGTGAGCAATCGATGATCTCCTTCATAGCTGCCACTAGCCTTGTTTTTGCAGATGCTATGGAGTTTTTCCAATGTAGTGGGAAAACTTCAACAGATGTAGTCAATTTTATCTCTGTGTATTCCATCTGGTGAGATCCACATGCATAACCATCTTTTATTTTGTTAAATAAAAAAGTAATTATTTAATGCTGCCTTATTGACTTTTACCTTCATAGTCAACTGTGCCAGTGTAATCTGGCCCAGACCTTCCTTTTTTCCTCTCAAATCCATTATCTGTCTTTCCTAGTAATAACCAACCCAGGATTTGCCAGATCCTCTTTGAAACATGCTTCTGGGTCAGTTTTTTTTTTTTTTTTTTTCTTCTGTTTCTACTTCCACTGGTAGTAAATCCTTTCCAGGAGCAGTGCACAACAGTGTCATTCATTCCGTGTGTAGTACAACCTGGTGAATACAACATAGGGCCTTCTCTGTGGGTGTGCACTAGTGCAAATCTCAGTTTTGTTCACAAGTGTGGAGATGAGCAAATAGAGCTAAAGAAAAGCTATGATAAGGAAGTAAAAAAGACACATCTCTATTTCTGCAAATCACTGGCTGATTTCTCTACTGGGAGTGCTCTTCTGTTCCTTTCTCTGCTCAATCCTGCCAACAATGGCTGCCACATCTGCTGTCTGCACAGAATAATAAGTCACCTTCTTTCTTGTTCCTGTTCCAAATCTTAATTCACATTAGCACTTGAAACATTTATTTAATCTCTTTATTTGAAATTCAGGGTTCCAGGAAGGTCCTCTGAGTCAGCTTCTCTGGGTTCTCTGTACTTTCACTGACATGGATCTGTACAAGACATTTTTGTATTTTAATCTTGTAACATGCCACTTAGCTGAATCTTTCAATTACTTTCAATATATTTCTTAGTAAGTCTTTGAGACTTTCTATGTATAGCATCATTTTATCTACAAATAGTTTTTTACTTCTTCTTTGCCAATTTGGATATCTTTAATTTCCCAGTCTTCTTTTATAACTTTGACTAAGGCATCTTAGAATATGAAATAGAAGAATTCTACCAACTTCTTCAGTCTGAAATCGATCAAACATGCAATCCAGATGTATTGCTCATTACTAGTGATTGGAATGCAAAAGTAGGGAACAAAGAGGAGGGACCAGTAGTTGGAAAAGTTGGACTTGGTGATAGAAATGATGCTGGAGAACGAATGATA
>NW_006408719.1:5254808-5258078 GCF_000296735.1 Chrysochloris asiatica | reverse complement strand
TGGCCCAGGATCAGACATTGTTTCATTTTGCTGTGCATGGGGTCGCTATGAGTCGGTTCCAACTCGATGGCACCTGACAACAACAACAACAAGACATCTAGCACAGTATTGAATAGGAGTGGTACTAAAGGAAATCCTTGTTTTTCACATACACCTTTAATCATGTTGAGGAATTTCCCTTCGGATCCCATTCTGCTCAGCATTTATGTTAAGAATTGCTGTTGCATTTTAGTAATTGCCTTTGTTGTTGTTGTTGTTATGTGCCATGTAGTCGGCTTCAAGTCATAGCGACCCTGTACAGGGTTTCCGAGGCGGTTATCTTTATGAGAACAGAAAACCTGATCTTTCTCCCATGGAACAGCTGGTAGTTTCGAACTGCTGAACTTAAGTTTTGTAGCCCAATTCGTAACCACTACGCTACCAGAGCTCCTTATCTACATTTTATTTTATTTTCATTTTTAAGAGTGACTGGTGGGGGATTTTCAAAATGTTCCTACTAATCTGGAAAACAGCATGGTGCTTCCTCAGAAATTTGAAAATAGAAATACCTTATGATCCAGCAATCCCTCTACCTGATATTTAACCATAAGAAATATGAGCCATAACACGAGCAGATATATGCACATCAATGTTCATAGCAGCACTATTTACAATAGCAAAAAGATGGAGACAGCCTAAGTGCCCATCAATGGAAGAATGGATAAACACACTGTGCTACATAAACACAATAGAATATTATGCTATCTTGAAGAATAACAAGGAAACTGCAAGCCACCACATAAAATGGATGGACCTTGAGGACATTATGCTAAGTGAAATTAGTCAGTCACAAAAGCAAAAATATTGCATAAGAAATTTCTTATAAAATCTTAAGAAAAGATACCCATACTAAAATGGGGAAAAATATTTGTTGGTTACGAGTGAAGTTTGGGGTGGGGGCTTTGGGGGAGGTGGAGTACTATTATAACACAGTAGGATAAACACTAGAATAGTCATAGTAAAGTTGGCAGTTTAAACCCACCAGCCATCATTACTCAGAAACCCCGTGGAGGGTCGCTATGAGTAAGAACCAACTCAACAACACTTAAAAATAGCAACATCTACTATTATTGCAGGGCTGTATATTTTTCTCTTCAATTCTGTTAAAAGTGTGATTTATTTATATTGACGCTTTTTCTTTGGGTTCTGTCTTAGGCTGGGTTTTCTAGAGAAGCAAATCAAGTGAAATATATATATGTATATATATATATGTATATACATATATATACAATTCTTCAACAACATGATTAAGGGTATAGGTGAAAAACAAGGATTTCACTTACCATCACTCCAATTCAATATTATGATATATGTATATCTATCTATCTATCTATCTAGATACATACATGTAGAGAGACACTTATGATCAATGAAAAAAAACTTAAAATTGTAGAATGGCAGGTCCCCAGCAGAAAAGAACAACATAGAAACTTTCCAGTGGCGTTTCTGTTTTATTGGGATCAGACCAAATCCCCAGTGAAGTATCCCTTTAATTGATTGGCAGCACATAACCACTCATCATAGAGTTAACTATGCCTGTATTAGGTTTCATCACCATGGGAATAAGCACATCCCAATTGTTACACCTCAGGAAATCATGCACTCTTCAAATTGACACAGAAACCTAATCATTATAGTTCACCCTTGTCAACTTGAAGCCTATAAACTATGTGCATAATCTCTTAATAAAGAAAACTCTATAGTCATACTTGAGCCTAACATAGTATACATAAAATACATGCAACCAAAAATGCAGTGGCTCTTTTTTCATCTTATATGACACAAATTAACAAAGCTACAATATGTGATGTACATGTATAAAATACTACACAAAATTGTGTTCAATTAAATGTCTGATGCTCATTTTTGTCTTAAAGATTATCTATCAGAAATTAATATTGTCACTCCTGATGTGTTTTAAATACATTTTTTTTCTGGGTACAATTTCTTCATTCTTTGATATTTGCACTGTTTTGGCTGTGTGCTTAAGGTATGTATCTTATAGACAGTATATTGATGGCTCCTGTTTTCTTTTACATTCTACTATTGTCTGTCTCTTGACTAGTCCATTTAATCCATTTTTATTCAGCATAACTATTGATAGATAGGAATTAACTGCTGTCACTTTGCTTTCTAGTTTTTATTGTTGTTTGTAGTTATTTTAGTTTCTTTACCATGTCTTTTGTTGAATTAAGTATGATTGTGAGTTTTATCATTCCTGTTGTTTTAGAGTTTACCAAGACATTATGATTTCCTTTTTAAAATCTGACATTTATTAATTTTCATTGAGGTTGCCTTATAAATTATTGATTTATACTCTAGTTCAAAAAACTTGTTCTATCTTGAAATTGACTTGAATACCTCTCCATTTGGAAATTCTGTAACTACATTATTTATTTCTCCCTTACTGCTTTTTAATTGTAATAAAACACACATTCATATTTCTGCACCTTTATTTTCAATCTTTTATGTTTGTTTTGTTTTTGATACTTGTATAACTGAATTTATTTCTGGGTGATATCATGTGTAGTGGTTTCAGGTTGTATGCCTTTTTGATAATCTACCTGAAAAATCCCTTTTAGTATGTTTTGAAAGATTGGTTGACCTTGCTTTAAAATTTTACCTTAATTTCTTTTTATCTAAAAATGTCCTAAATTTAGCAGTGTATCTGTGGGACAAATATTCTGGGCATATAATCCTTGATTGCACTTTTTGTTTTTTACTTTCAGTTTTTTACGTATGTCTTCTCATTGCCTTCTTACATGCATATTTTCTGCCAAGAAATCAAAATTTAGCCTTTTGGGCTCTCCTCTGTAGATTAACTTCATATATCTTCCAACCTGCTTTTAGGATTCTTTCCTTGTCTATGGTTTTGGAATATTTGATTATGTTATTTCTTCATGATTTTCTTTAAGGGACTAGTCTGTTTGGAGTTTGTTCAGCTTCTTGAACATACGACTTCTCATTCATGTTAGTAGGTTGTTTTTCTTTCATTAAGAGTTTGACAGTGGATCCGGTTTGCCAGGGTGGCCAGGCGGTGCTCGTGAGAAGGGGCTCCGGGATCTGGGAGGGGAAGCTCGAGAGTTGAGCCTCCCAGGTGGGAATTCACAGTCTCACGGCCCACGTAAAGCTTAGTGCGCCAGAGGTTTAGACCTGTTTCATTGAGAAATCACTGTGCAAGGAATTACAGGCTTTTTGAAAGGGCGCCGCGGCATCCCCAGCTCCTTTGGG